>NW_026623467.1:404697-414798 GCF_030028575.1 Malurus melanocephalus | reverse complement strand
GGAAGGGAAGGGAAGGGAAGGGAAGGGAAGGGAAGGGAAGGGAAGGGAAGGGAAGGGAAGGGAAGGGAAGGGAAGGGAAATGGTTGCAATTGCAGCCTCCTTTCAGAAAGCCATGATGTCACCTTTCTGCCTGTGCTTTCTGGTTTTAGCTATAAAAAGTGATGGGTTGAAGCATTCCACACAACTCTTTGTAAAACTCCAGCACAATGTGCATTCTGAGCTTGAAAATTGAGGCATCCATCCCTACTTGCATTCACTGAACTGGACATTTTGCCATGCACATTATTGTAAAGAGGATCTCATATTACTTCTCTTTCTTAAAAACTGATGTTACAAAATGATGGACAGCCTCMAATTCCATTAAGCTCAGTGCATGTGCTCAGCTGCTGATAGGATTTGGTCTCCAGGCTTATATGTAATTTATGTCTCTTTCTCCATGGTGGCATATCAAATCCATATTACCCCATCAGTTCTTTGCCAGCAACACAAGAATTACTGCTCCATTAAAGAAAATGTGGAAATTACTGCTTTTTTTTCCCCCATGTGTTGCTAAGAGGCTTTATAATAGAGTCATAAGCTGGGAGTGAATGGAAARGGACCACAGATGGAATCTGCTCAAACCTAGTCCAGCAACAGCTTAGGGCCTCATTCAGCCAAATTTTATCTTCAAGGATAGAGATCCCACAACCTCTCTGTTCAATTGCTTCATCACACTCATGATAATCCTTCTTTTTCCTCTTATCAAAATCACAATCTCATGATAATCCTTTTTTTCTCTTATCAGAATCACAGTCTCTCTTATGTTTCAAAGCCTTTGGTCCTTCTGCTGTACCCTCTCCAAATGATCTGGCTCCACCTTCTCTAAACACTCCTAATTAACAGACTTTCTGTCACATAAGAAAAAAAAAAGATGGGCAGAGTTGCAGAATGTGTATTCAGACTGAAACTTCAGAATATTGAGACTCCAGAGGAGTTAGTCTGAGCTACTGGCTCAGATGATTGGTTCAGTGAGGATCAAAAATGTACGAAAATCTTATTTGATCTGAGAGTCAAACATCACTCATAGCTTTGCACAGATCAAGGAATTCAGACCAGATTTGTCACTAGGAAGAGCCAAAGAGAAACTCCTCTCCAAACAATTTTCCAAATCARTTGTCCAATTTTCTTTTGAAAAAGCCTGCAAGTGCTCCAGCACTTTTTGGTGTCATGTCTGAGATGTCCCTTTGCCCTTCCAGGTAGATTTGATATGTGATGTTTAGTGCTGATCCCCTCAGGAATGTGATGTTTAGTGCAGATCCCCTTTAAAACCGGCAGGTGGATGAGTCAAAGTCAAAGCAAGAATAAAAGAAGCAATTCTGTTGCTTCAAGGACAGCTTCTGTCTGACTTCAAGGACACCTCTGAATCTGGCTGCCCGCATTGGTCACCTGATGGCAAATGGCAGCTGTGTGGGATCATGACAGTGACATCTGTGAAACAGGAAACCTTRAGGAACTGTGAGAAAGAGGGCTCTTGGGAGCTGTACTCTCAAGCATCTGAAGAGCTGTAGTCAGTCTCTTGTCCGGCTGAAGCTCACGCTTTTGGGTGCTGGAGCCACCTTGATGGTGTGTAAWGCAAAGTTGGGAAGGAAATACTGGCTGGGTGTCAGGTTTAGGGATCCAACAGATGTGTTAAGGGTATGTTTGACTCTAGATAGGCATAGAAGTCACGTGCACTCGAGTGAGTTCAGAAACATTGCTGCACTGGGACTAGGGCAGGGCCAGGAAGCTCTGACCTCTGAGGTGTCAGGAGGCCAAAAATAGAGATCCAGTATGAAAGCTACACCATATGAAAACTGGTGGAAACCAAAGTGCTGCTATACTTTTATTTTAATTTATTTTATTTTATTTTATTTTATTTTATTTCATTTTATTTCATTTTTTAAATTTTATTTCCTTTTATTTCCTTTTAAAAAAATTATTTCTTTTTATTTTATTTTATTTTATTTTATTTATTTTTATTTCTTTTTTACTTTGTCCTGAGAAGCTTACAGTGTCATACCCTGGCCTATTTTGGTCCCTGGGGATGTGAATAAAAATATGACTCATGACAACTCATTAAGACTAGTTGCAGAATGATTAAGCTAAACAATATTTTCCTTTGGGAGAACCACAACTATTTCATGTCCTAGATAATAGATTTTTATATGCTTTCCCTTGGCTAGAAAATGCAAGTTCCTTGCTACACATTCCCTGCTGGTTTTGGTCACTGAATTCATGGCGTTTGAAAAGGAGATAATGGAAGTTCTCATATCCCATTTATTCYTGGAGACTCTCAGTTCAGTGGGGGGTCTGAGCATTTCTTGCCACCAGCAGTAATGATAATGGGTCTCACTTAATGAGAAGCCACTGAGATAGGCACACACAGSACAACAAATCAGCAACTACACGTGCAGCCTTGATAGAAGGAAGACCACAGGACTCCAGAGTCTCTTCCAGAGGTCATTGATTTGTTGGTCCTTTAAGGAAATGGATGATTGCTGGTCCCTGCAGTTTGCTGACACTGTGGAGGACAGCTCTTTCCAAGGGCAGTTTGTGAAACGTGACTGTAGACTGTGGGATGGAGACCACAGGAGGCTGAGAATAGCAATGAAGCCTCTACCAAAGCTGGCCCTGGGGCAGGTGAGAATAACTCCCTTATTAAGACAGAGCAAAAGCAGGAATGAGCCCATGTACCTGTAGACAAGACCTGATGAGCAAACTTGGAGCCTTCAGCTTTGGGAAATGCCACAGGCGGTTTCTCTGCAGCAGCAGCAGCCAGTTCATGAAGGAGGGCAAGAGCTGCTTGTCCTCTGCGCTGGACCATAGCCAGCAGCACTGGGGGAAGTCAGGGACATCTAAGCTCCCTGCAGGTAATTAAAAGCTGATTGTGTCTAAAATTAGCTGCCAGCAGCTGAACGTGTGCTAAGCCCACCCAAGYGGGTCCCTGGTCCCAGCTCTCTCACAGGTAGGATTTTCCACCTCTCAGCATCCATGGCACAGCAGCTCTGGGTGCCTRCAACCTCAGCAAAGAGGTGCTTCCCCTCTTACACCCACCAAGAGGTCAGTGTGCCCAGAAATAAGATGTATTAGTGCCAATACTGGCCTTGTATTGCCCTTACATAGTTTTGCCCTGGGTGAAGGGAGGACTCCAGTTTCCAGCACTGCTAATCCTCTRTAAAGTTCACTTGGTAGCTGGAGAGATTGCTGCAGGTTTAGTGAAAACAAACATCTTCCCCTGAAATGTGTTGCCTTTGGCCAGGCTGATGTGTTTATCAAGCAGCCCCTTCGTCACTGCCTGCTCTATTTTATGCCATCAATTACCAGTGCCTCGTGTGCTTTAGCTCTGTGGTGGGCTCTATGCATAGTCTGTCTACAAACAGTGCAAACAAAGTTAATCTGATTGTAGCTGGCTTGCTCTAATTAGAGCAACCCTGGAGCGTGTGTCCTYGGTGTTGACATTGTTCTCCAGGATGAGGAGAGCAGACACCAGGACTCCTGGACTTTGCTGCCAGCCTTCCCTCTCTGKRTCAACAGGATCTTTAGAATTAAAAYGTTGAATAAATGCAAGCWACCTRGAATGTTTTGCATATTTGTGAATGCATCCGATGCCCTTAAAAAGTGGGGTTTTATTCGGACAAAGAAACTAATTATACTTTAATTAGGATACCYCCTAACAGTTACTAGTCACAAAGGAAGACTAAGATTCCCTATCAAGAATATACAATTCAAAAGAAGACCGCCAAGATAAAATCCATACTCAGAGGTACTTATTGTCATGAAGTTGGATGATTGTAATAGAGCTGAGCAATACTTCAGAAAGCAAATTTTACTAGATAAATGGTCAGTGCTCCTTGTTATGGCATTTAGAAGAAGTTCAAAGTCTTCTGAAAGCAATGGATCACAGGGAAGCTAGATTAACTTTTTATCAAATTATGACCTAGGCAGAAATATTTAGCTCTTCCAAAGAGTGTAACCATTGCTGAGCTCTTAGCTAAACCCAGAGCTYTATGGGCAAGAAGCATCTCGCAGATTTTTTGCCACTGAGGAAGAAGGGCATTCACAGTTTATAGACTAGACTAGACACATTTCTGTCTGAAGGCAGCTGAGAATGAGAGAGAGMCTGTGAGGAGAGTGATGAGGACAGGTCTGTCCAGTGTAACAGGAAACCTCCTCATCAAATTTCCAGGGAGATGAATTATGGGGTAGTGTAGCTTCCACTGTCACCACTCATTTGTTGCACTTAATGAATTACTGGAATCGGTCACATAGTGGRTGCTAAAAGACCAGAAAAAACATCCTGCTGCTCACCTGGGCAGAGGTGCAGGGCACCTGAACAAAGCATCAGGGCCTTGGCCTGATAAAAGGAGTCAGTGTGGGTACAAGAAAAGCAAAGCGTGTCTTCAGCTGGGCTGGGAAAGCAAGGTCTCAGCTGTCTGTGTCCATCAAAACCAGACGGGATTTAGATTTTGGATAAATTATGAGGACTAGCTGGGTCAGTAATTGGACATGTTTCAATTCCCTGTGCAGTTTCACGGCTCTTTAGCAGAATTATGTAAGAAATCCCCATTTCAAAGTGTATTTTTTTCAGAGGCTGGTGGTATTTGTGCAAAGGGTCTGTGCAGCCTCGATCTACCACAGAGCACCCACGGGACAGCAGAAATGTCATTTTCTTCTGTAGCACAATGCTACTGAGAATTTTATTGGCTATTCTGACCCTTTTAGCCCTCTGGCACTTCTGTTTTGCTTTTCTTTATTCATTTTCAAGGACCCAAACTGGGAACCATATGCAGACCCTCCAGCGGGTATCTTGTACTGCCCAATATGTATTCTGGCAGCTGCTCTGAACCAGAGGATACCCAGACTGCTGGCACGGGTAGGGCAGGAATCTGCCACCCCAGGGGTGTGGCCACCTGCCCTGGGGTGCTCTAGTCAGGAGTCACAGCTTGGCTTTGAGCCTGTGTGGAAACAACATGTATTTGGGGTTAGAGCTTCAAATGGGGAAGCTGCCATCCTTAATTAAACTCCWCCATAAGGCTGTATCTTGGGATTGGCACACACAGATCTCTGAGCACGATTTTTCCAAATCTCTCTCCTTGTTTCTGCTCTTGAACACTTTCAGTGCTGCAGCTGGTGCTTCCTCCCTTTGGCAGCAGAGCTTTTTACAAGTGGCATCCACGCAGGCAGGATTCCTAACAGCCCAAGGACGAAGGATGGTGCTTGGGAACTCAGGTGGGAGAATAAGCTTAGGGGTAGCATCTATTAAAAAAAAAAAGCACTGAGGTATCCCATGAGGGAGTTTGCCGTAATTTTTCCTGAACTCTGCCCAAGACTGACTGAATGGCTGTGGGATTAGCCCTGGATTTGGGAGAGTCTGCTTTTTCCTTGGGTGTGATTTCTTATTCTTGTTGGTAGGTAGCAGGAATCAATCATGGACCACAGATGCCCATTCAGCAACTGTTCCTCTGTCTCCAACTCACTGGGCTGAGCATTTCAAAGGAAGGACACATGGTGAGACTGAGGACCATCTCCTCCCCACGTTGTGTCTCCTCATGATCGACATAAATTAGGTATGGGCTTAATCTTCAAAGCTCACTGTTTCATGTCCCTTTCAACATTTGCAGCTAGGAGAACTCTAAGCAATTCCKTGCATCATGACTTTGCCACAACAGCTGCCTTTGGTTGTAGGCTCTGGTTTAATTAACCTGCCATGAGAACAAATTTCCTTTCACCCTTCTTTAATTTCTCACTCTCTAATTTCATCACAGAGTCATTTTTGTCTCAGTTGCCACATGAGGACAGTAAAACAGGGATAATGGCAGAGTGATTCCTATGTGGGGATAATGGCACAGTGAATAACCAAAGCCTGCAAGCACCCAGGTACTAACTATGGCAAGTACTGTGGCTGCACTTGGCTGTCACTGGCTTTGGAATATTATCTTCCCCAGATATGRAATATTATCTTCAGGGTATGTAAGTCACATCACTGAATTCACTGAGAGAARGCTACTCAGTCACATTCTCAAGCAGTCTGAAATGCTGTTTCTCCTCTATCAACCCCCTCTTCCTTGCCCCTTCCTATATCTCTTTTCCCAGGTATCTGGAAAGCTGAAAAAAATCAGGTTTATTTAAGGGAGCTTTCTAAAGAACAGAGGAACTGTCAGAGCTGCTTCATGCAGAGATCTATGCTGGTCTGTAATGCAAAATTATTTAGGAGGCCTGAAAAGGAGGCCAGCTCTGGGCACCAAAACTTCACCGGTGCACTGCAGGAGCACTCTAAATTCAGCTCAAGAGATTGCATATGTTAATTATCATCCAGGAGAGAGGAGCCACGGGAAGATATTGAACTATCCAAAACATTTTTTAGAACACCTAGACAGGAAAATAAGCCCTCTGATTTATTCCACAGAAAGCAAAGGCAATAAGATGCTCAGATAGATGGGGAGTGCATKATYTCACATCTCTTTCCCCCTGGCGTASTCTCATGGATGTCAATGGATGATCACTTGCACAAGCAAGAAGGCACAGCTGAGCCACAGCAGGGGGTGCCTGTAGCCTCTTGCCTGGATGCAAACAGGGTCATCCCAGCCATACTGATTATATGCAGTGGCATGAAAAAAGTGGGTCGTCAGTATAGACAGGATAACCTAGCACTGAGTGGGTTTTTGTTACAAAACTCTCAAGCTGTCCGATATCAAAGGCCAGATAATATAAAGCCTCCTGCAGCAACAAATCCAGGCTTGAGCAAGAACAGTTCTGACTCCCCTGCAGGCTGTGAGCGATTATGTTCTCTGTATATGTCCAACATTTTCTCACCCTTTGTGAGATGCTTAGCAGGGTGGAAGTCTTGCAGGGAGACACCTCAAGCATGTGTCAGAAATGGAGCCCAAAGCAAAGCAACGCAGTCTGGAAGATTTAGTGCTCAGGGTACTGTCAGCAGCAATCTGAGGGGAAGCATTTGGTCCTGTGACACTCAAGAGATAACTTATGTCTTCCTGSTAGCAGGAGTTTGACCTACTTCCCTCTGCCTTTCAGAGGAATCTAATGCAAAATGGCCCAGAAAAGAAAATATAATTCTTTGTGGTGTCCTGAAGTCACAGCCAGGCATCTGAATGCTTGGCACCGAATTTCACAGTCTGAGACACTCAAAACTGACAGATCTGGGTCTTCCTGGGCCCGTCTTTTCTTCTTTCCTGTTTTTGTGGGTTTTGCCTCTGGAGGACAGAAACTGCTGGGGACATCCTACAGGTGAGATTGCAGAAACAGAGACTTCAAGGAAMCTACCAAATATCCTGACATTTATGATGAAGCCTTTAAATCAGACCCTTTGATTTTACCCTCTTCTTCACCTACGCTCCTGTCTGCAGCACAGTGAGCTATGGGATCCTTTGGGCACGTGTATGATTTGGGTTGGTTTGCCTGGGAACCACAGCAGCCAGTGTCAATATGYGGAAATAACAAAACATCTCTAAGGATAACCAAAAGTTCTGCTCTCTAACAGAGAGAAAAAACAAACCATCGATCTCACATGGTGGTGCAGCATTTGTCATCCAACAGGATCCCAAAAGTCATCAGCCCACTGAGATGGGGATATTGTTAGAAAGGGATGTAGACAGCCTGTGAGGGATCATAAAAATCTTTCCTTCTTTAACTGCCCTTGCTCCTGCTGCATGCAGACTCTGGCAAAAGCCACCAGCCAAATATGAGGGCTTTTCAAAAACTGGATTTACTTAAAGGCACAGTTCTCTAGAGAAGTGGCCTTGCAGATGCCACTACTCTCAGCTGCTGCCAAAGCATTCCCTGTTTTGTAGTTAAAAGTTGATATCCTCAGTGCTGTTTGTGTTAGCACTGACTCACTGGTCCCCCACTGCTCSGGGAGAGGGAAGGGATGTGATCCACATGTCACACTTGGGAAGACACAGAGACAGACAGSTCTGTTGAGATCAATAGATTAATGAAATGGACTAACATGGTTTGGCAGCTCTTGACACCATAAATCAGGATGACACCTTGCCTATAGAGGAAACTGCAATAAAAAGGACYATAACAATGTAGCCTCTGATGTGTAGACATTCCTGTTTCAAGGSAAGATGCTGGCTGCAACCACACAAACTCCTGTGGAATTCTCAAAGTAAGACTGAAAAGGTGAAGTGCCCAGAGCTTTGAGCTCTGATCCTTTCAAGCAGTGCTTGAACTCATTTGTACAGTAGAACCACCCACCCCTTTCAAAAAAGAAAATCCACTAAACCCCATTTTGAATAGTATTATGTRGCATTCATAACTGAAAAAAAACCCAAAGGTTAAGCTTCAAACACTCATTTATTACACTTTCTTTGCTTGTTTTCATGCTTGCAGGCCTGTGAATGTCTGCATATGGCTCTTCATGACATCTTACAGATCCTCTGCAAGTGTCTGGGCTTCAGGTTGTGGAGAAGCACTTTGGTGTTTGGACAGGATTGCCTTTCTTAGCAGTGAAAGTGGCCCCAACCACAGGAAACATCAAGCAGCCATTTCTCTTTTGCTCAATCACTATAAATAACATATAAACAGAMGAGTTTTTTTCAGAGAAACTGGACAAATTCTTGGAAGAAAAATTCCCCCCAGGATGATGGCATGCAGGAAATCCCTGAGCCACAAATCTCAGGAGGCTGGGAAATATTTGGGAGATCAAGTAGTGCTTGTTTGACCTTTATATGTCAGCTCCTGGCAGAGGTAGATCAGGGCTAAACAGGCCATTGACTTTAGGACAACTTTTCTGAGCCACCTCTTAATTGTTTGTTATTTGCTTTTCTCTTGGATATGCTTGGATGGAGTAGGATGGCAGCAGTTTTGCTGAAATGGGTGAATGCTGGCCACCCCTAGACCGGGCAAAGCCTCTGGCAAACACGCCAGGCAGTGTGAGGGGAAACCCACGTGGTCATCCAGATGAACTCTCCCGGGTTCTCTCCTCACTTTTCCCCAGGGGCRGACCAAATGCACTGATGTGCCTCTGAACCACTGGTGTCTGGGCCAAGGACTCCTGGAAGATGTAATTAGCAAGAGCAAAGATCCCCCTGTCTGGAAACCCATGGGTGTCTGACTGTGTGTTCGCAGCACCACCTAGTGCTTCACAGAGTCTTCTTGTCCTCCTTCCCAAATCCGCGGTGATGTACCCAGGACCCATCCTTTCCTGCCCGGCACACCGCTAGYCCGGTTGGAGGGCTCGCTGTGGAAGCAAACTCTTTGTTGGAGCACAGCAGATGTGTGACAGCCTGGGAGGGGRCAGCACAGGATTGGAGGGGTGCCGGCATCTCAGGTGTGCTGGGTGCTGGTGTGCACCTCTGAGCGACACCTGCGACATCCGCGAGTGCCTGAAGTCCGTCCAGGACTGCGCATCATGCCTTAGTTGAACCCTTTTCAGAATCGCTATAAAATTAATGATAAATACTTGGCAACGGTTTGGAGTAACTTCAGTGCTCCCCTCCGCCTTTCTCCAGAGAAGCTGCAGAGCCAATGCCCTCTGCTGATAGTAGAGGATCATTATCTACCGTGCAGTAGAAAAAAAATCCTGATTTTTTTATCGAATCGCTCTTGTTTAATTTTGTCAGCAGCCCCACTGTTATTCCCAGGGCTGAAGGAAAAAAAATCCCAGAATAGTTACGGCTGGAAGGAACCTCCGGAGATCACCCAGCCCAACCCCTGCCAAGGCAGGGTCACCTGGAGCAGGTGACAAAGGAACGCGTCCAGGTGGGGTTTTAATGTCTCCAGAGAGGCAGACCCCACGATCTCCCTGGGCAGCCTGTTCCAGAGCTCTGCCACCCTCATGTAAAGAAGTTCTTCYTCGTGTTCGGTTGGAACTTGTGTTTTACTTCACGGCCATCACTCCTCATCCTGTCTCTGGRCACCAGCRGAACGCCTGCCTGGGAGCGGCATCAGGCGGCCAGTATTTATCTGAGGGAGAGCTGCTGAGCTCAGGCTCTCCAAAGATCCGGGAGCCTGCTCTGTTTAGGGATGTGGGGCGATGCGGGGGGTCGTAGAGGAACTGGAAGCCGTGATCCAGCGGGGTCAGCGCGGCCCCTCACCACACGGCCCCTCACCACACGCCCC
>NW_026623467.1:365584-404438 GCF_030028575.1 Malurus melanocephalus | reverse complement strand
CCGGGCCGAGTATGCCAAGAGCGGCCGCGCCTCCTGCAAGAAGTGCGGCGAGAGCATCGCCAAGGACTCGCTGCGCCTGGCGCTCATGGTGCAGGTACCGCGTGGCGGGGCCGCTGCGGGCGGGCGGGCTGAGCTGGGCTGGCCGCTCCGCTCCGCTCCGCTCGGTACCGCCGGCGGCGGGGCCAGCCCGGGGCTCCGCTCCCTCCGCCCGCCGCGGTGCTCCGGAGCCGCTCGGCCGTGCCTTTCGCTGCCGCGGGGGCGAGCGCAGTCYATTTTTAGCAGAGACGCCTTCGTTGGCTGCCGTGTCCGCAGCAGCGCCGGTGCCCGGGGCAGCCCTGYCCGCAGCGCTCCCCAGGGCGGGGGAAGCCGCTTCCCCCGCTCCCCCGGGCTGCAGAGGCGGCTGCAGGCTAAGCGGTGCAAAAATTACCGTTCGGTGCCGCGGCGGGGCCGTGGGGGCGGCCAGGGCCGCGCACAGAGGCGCTTTGTTGCCATCCGCGGGGCGAGGCGAGCTCCACGGCTCGGCTTTCCCGTGATCCGAGAAGCGTCTGCCGCTCGCAGCCCTCGGTGTCGGGCAGTCCCCGCTCGGTGGGCGTTTTGCATACGAGATAGAGGAACTGCGGCCCGAAAAGTGTGAGAGATCTAGAGCAGCCCCGGGGACGCAGGATGAGCRGCCGAGCCCGGGTGGTCCCGCAGAGCTGGCTGGCACATGGCAGGCGTGAAACAGCCGAACCGCAATCGGCACATGGGCTGCGAAGGTGCGGGTTGATCTGCGCCGCTCTCACGCTATTATTTGTCTTTTGGGGAAGAGAGTGCTCGGCTTGTCTCTGGAAGGAAGGGCAGAGCCCCGTCCTATATAGGGGGGTTGGGAGCTGCGCACGAACCCGGCATCCCACGGTGCTTCGGGCGGATGCGGAGGGAATCTCCGCTCCCCAGGGGAGGCACACGCTGCTTTCCTGGGAGGGGGATGTTTTGTGCCCCCAGGCTGCAGCAGGGCAGATGGGAGGGGGAACCTGCAGCGTGCTGGGGGCGGGCTGAGTTTGGGGGTGTTGCTGTGAAAGATGAGCAAAGGTATGTGCGTCTGTCTACGGAAGGCGAGCAAGGACGTGGCGTGCGAACGGCAGCGCAAAGCCTTGCGGGTGGATGCGTGCTGTGCCTCCGCCCCCACAGGAGCCGGGGATGGAGAACGTACCTCCTTGTGCCCCTGGGAGGGCACCGCTTCTGGCGGGGGAGGAAGGGCCCGGTTCCCCTTCGCCCCGGCTGCCGGAGCCCTGGCCCCGCGTGGGCTGCTGGCTGCCGGGCAGGGCTGGCAGGTCTGCCGGGGTTGGAAGGCAAAGCTGCTTCCCCGGAGGGGAAATTCYTGCCTTTGTTCCCCAGAGCTTCTTTCCCCTGGGAAAGATGTGGGACCGTGCGGTGCCAGGCTGCAGCGTTTGCCCGCACGTGTTCCTGCCGCCTTTCCTTTTGTCTCGCCGGCTGCCCTGAGCCGCTCGCTGGAGCTGCTCCTCCTTCGCTGCTCCGGCTGCTGCTCCTCGGCTTCCTCACATCTGTTCCCCCTTCCTGCCTTGCCCAGCAGTTTAARCTGATGTGAAGTGGGTTGCCCTTCCTCAGCACGAGGGCCAGGGGTTGTGTTCTGGTTCTATAGGGCTTGATTTATGGAATGAGCTCCTGGGGACCGTGWCATTCCTCACAGAGCTACTGCCTTTCATTGCCAGCCATCTCCTCAGAACTGCCGGTCTTACACCAAACACTTGTATTTTTATTAATTTCTCCCACAACCTCTTGAATTTGCTTGCTCTTTCCTCTGCCCACTGCCAGTTTTTGTACCAGCAGAGCACACCCTGGTGCTGATCATCTCGATGTAAGTGCCTGGTTTTCACCAGAGCATGCGGGGCCCCTTGCTTTTTCCTGGGGAAATTCCCCGCAGCGCAGTCTCTGTGCTGGCATCAGTGCACCGAGCTCTTCTGTAAATTGTGCAAATTAAAGGGAAGCTCTGTCCAAGGCCTTAGCTGTGTCTGTGGTAACCCTTTTGTTTTGGTTCCTTAAGTGAAGAGCTCTGCATGACAGTGGGATCATGGGTGTTTGGCACAGGGCAGGCACCCAGGCCSTGCAGGACCAGCACAGCTTTGCCTTTTGCTTCCAGCTGGAACTGAGTGGTTTCTCTTATCTGAATGTGTAATATGAAAGCAAATCGGTCTCTTTTTYGCTTAGTTTGTTTAGGGAGTTATGGTCTAGAGATAGGTGAGCTGAGAGAAGGTGTGTAAACAAGGCCTAGCTTGCCTGGAGGTTTCCTTTCCCGCACGGAGAGAACTCATGGAGTCTAAAACATGGTGTAGAGGAGATCGCTTACTGCTTGTATGATTGCCTTAAAGACTGAGCCAGCTCTGCTTTCTTTTGTACACCCCACTGCCTTGTTCCCCCCAAAGCCTTTGGGAACAGCCCTGAGAAGTCCTCCAGGAAGGCTCCGTCACAAGCCCAGAGGTGTCCAACTTTCAGTGCCAAATTTGCATGTGATTTACAGGCACACTGAGAGYAACCGAAGGGTGGCTGCTGTGGTGTCTTGAGGTTAACTGGGTCATTTAGATCCTGTCTTGTGAGGAAAGTCCATCTGGGAATAAAAATGTCCTCTTACAGTTTGGATAGATGGTTGGCTGTAGTCTGGGCTCCCAGCTCTCCTAGTTCCATGCTGTCATCTCCGAAGCCCTTACCTTTTCCTTCCAGCTCATGCATGAAACTCTGCTGTTGTTTCTAGCTTAGAGATCTCCCTCCTGTTAGTGATTGACACATGGAARGCTTTCCTAGGTCATTAGTTCAGTRTCACCAGTAATAATAATTACATAGCACTGAGTATTATTAGTTCAGCAGTTGTTTGTGTGCGTTATTTGGAACCAAACCACTGTGGGATTACTTTGCCTGGTGGGTAACTGRAGTGCTTAAGCCGGTGCTTAATGTGTTGCAAGCAAGAGGTGCACTTGCAAAACAAGTGCTTGTTGTAGGGCAGGGCACTCTGRRGCTGCGCTTCAGGAAGGACTTSAGTKWTGCTTTTGTCCTGATCACAGAATCMTGAAATGGTTTGGTCTGGAAGAGCATCTGGTTCCAAACCCCTTCCATGGGCAGGGATGCCCCCCACTGGACCAGGTTGTTCAGAGCCCCCCATCMRTTCTGGCCTTGAAYACATCCAAGRATRGATGATCCACAGCTTCTGTGGGCAACCTTTCCCAGTGCCTCACCACCCTRTCACTACAAGCCCTTGTGAAAACTCCTCTCTTCAGCTTTCTTGTAGGCTCMCTTCAGGTATTGGAAGGTGCTAGAAGATCTTCCTGGAGCATTCTTTTCTYCAGGTTGAGCATCCCAAACTSTCTCAGCCKGYCTTCACAGGAGAGAATCTCCAACCCTCTGATCATCCTTATGGCCTGCTCTCAACCTCTGATGCAGGATTTTAATTGGACTCTGGTGTTTCCCTTTAATTTTGTCTCTGCCTCCTGCAGGCCACTCAGGAATTTCTTCAGCCCACAACCCTTGGAGCTGTCCTTCCTATCTTGTGCCTGACACGGGTTCTCCAGGATATGGACAGTTTGCTTGAGAAGTGGCTCTTAAAGGGATTGTGGAATGAGGCCTCTTGTGCTGCACAGTGTTACAGGGGCTGGTGCGGCCATGCTGAGGCTGTGATCTTTTTCTTTGCAGTAAAACAGATGGGCTGAGCAGCAGGGTGATGAACTGGTTAAGCTAGCTAAATGCTCCTTCCACGTCTATCCCCTTTGGGACATCTCTCCAGAAGCTTGTCTGTCTTATTAGATTTTCTTCTTAGACTTTGTCCTAGATAGTATCTGTCTTGATTTAAAGAAAAATGGAAAAGAAAAAGAAACCAAGTGTATTTACCCAGATACTCCTTTTTATCTTGGGCTTTGTTTTGTTTTTCCCCTTGATTGTGCTTAAATTGTTTCATCTTGGCCTAATGTGCTTTTTTCCTAGTCTCCCATGTTTGATGGCAAAGTCCCTCACTGGCACCACTACAGCTGYTTCTGGAAGCGGGCTCGAATTGTGTCCCACACAGACATTGATGGCTTCCCTGAGCTTCGGTGGGAAGATCAGGAGAAAATCAAGAAAGCCATTGAAACTGGAGGYGCTGGAGGAGGTAGGCAGAGGTCTTGTGGTGTTTGGAGGTTCAGCTGGAACTGTGCTCCCTATTGCCATGCTGTTATTGTGGTGATTTGATGTTCGTGTCTCTTTGACGAGTGATGTCAGAAGAATTGTCTACATGTCTCTGCACTCTGGGGTTAGGATGCTGGCAGTATCATCCAGCAGTCAAATCAGTGAGCAGCCATRTCAGTTGGCAGGTGTATTGAAAAGTATTTCTTGTCATCATGATTTTGCTTTCAGTTCTTTAATATTAACRTATGCTGTTGTAGTATGTTGTTTTAATGGTACCTTCAAGTGCAGTGCATGGTTATGGTGGCCCTTTGGTGCCTTTGAGCACAGACTGCTTGTATTCAAATTCTGGGCAAGTAAGTGGCTGGAACACAAGAGGTTTATTAATGCAGACTGCTAACAATCTGTGACAGAAAATAAGAAAATAAGGGAACGCATATTAAAACCTAACTCTGTATTTGCTTTGTTCTGCAGGAAAAGGAGGGGAACAGGAAGGAGGTGGCAGGGCTGAGAAGAGCCTAACTGACTTTGCTGCTGAATATGCMAAGTCTAACAGAAGTACTTGCAAAGGCTGTGAGCARAAAATAGAAAAGGTAAAAAAGTTCWCCATCTCATTTTTTTTCTCCCACCARTTTTAATTCAAACAATGGCTTTTATTATTGCTTCCTGTCTGTCCTGCATATGGAAAGCACTTGCAGAGCTGCATTTCTGTGTCTGAGGAGCAGTTGTGTCTTGGACAGCTGACAGTAAAGGCATCCCTCAGGCATGGCAGTCTGGGCTTCAAGCCTGCTGATCCCTCCTTTCACTTGTGTCTTAGAGCAGGCTGGGAATGCTGCTCACCAGCATTTCTGTGGCAAGAGAGCCACCATTAACTGCAGATTTTCCTGCTTGTTGCTGCATTGCAAACCAACTACTTGGTTGGGCATCTGAAAGTGATCTTTTTTTCAAATGTCCAACACTGTCTGTGTTGTACATCTGGAAAGTAATTTGCTATAAGACAGGATAAGATCATATTAACATTGATGTTTGAATGGTAGAGACATAAAGTTAATTTTTAGAGTTGCCTTTATAGGGCTTGTTTATGTGAGTTTTGCTTGTTAAAACTTAACTGGAAGTTGGAATAAAGACAACCAGATGACCCAGTTTGAGTGGATTCTGAACAGAAAACTTCCTTAAAAAGTGACCTTTTCAACCTAGCAAGAGTACTGAAGAAAGCAGAGGAACTGTAGTGAAAGATCTTGAATAAAAGTTACAGACTTAGATAGAGGAMCTATTATTGTTTTACAGGTGTTTAGGAAGCATCATGTTGGTAACTTGATAACATCCTGCTCCTTCCAGAATGGCCTAACAATTGCTCTTGTGTCTCTTTAATCTRCCTCAGGGCCAGATCCGGATTTCCAAGAAGATGGTGCATCCTGAAAAGCCRCAGCTGGGAATGATAGATAACTGGTACCACCCAGACTGCTTTGTGAGCCGCCGRGCAGAGCTGGGCTTCCTCCCAGTCTACGGGGCCACCCAGCTCCTGGGCTTCAGCATCTTGAAAGCTGAAGATAAAGAAACTCTGAAGAAGCAGCTCCCAGCTACCAAGAGTGAAGGGTATGTGGTTTCTTGGTGTAAGAAATTGTGTTGTCTGGAGGAGCTACTGCTCTTAAATATATCCATGACAAATGTTGTGGGACACTGTTGTCTCTGTTGAAAGAATATTGGTTTCAGGAGGGTTTGRTCCTTCCTGTGACCTCAGGCAGATGACAGCAGACATTCTGTGCCCCTGGGAACATGCARTCCAGTTGCCCCCATGGCTGTCGTGAGGAAATGCAGAGACCTGCGGCTGTGACTCAGAGGGCTGATGTAGGGCTTTCAGCTGTAAAATAATGCTTGCATAGTACAAATGGATACTGGGCTCTGCATCTTCTTGTGTGATACTGTTATCAGGGGTGGTTTCTCTGCTCCAACCATTTGTTAGAGAATTGATTTGACATCTCTTATCTATGAGCTGCTGATCTGTGACAGGCACTGAATCTGATAATGGTGTTTATTGGCCATGTAGTGCTTACACTTGGATGCTTTTGTTTGCTGAATCTTTTATGGTGTGTCTGAAATTTTACTGCCTTGCTGAGATTTTCAGCGGAGGCTTTTGACAGAACTTGTGCTGACAGAGAAGCGTTTCCAGGTGACTTGCTAGCTTTGGTGAATCTTTCTGTGTTAATCAARGCTTTTGTTGGTTGTTCTTGAAATGACTTTGCCTGCAGTCAAGCTTCATAACACAAACCACTGTTGTTCCCATGGAGGAAGGAACATAAGGTGTTTCTGGATCCTACAAATAAGAAAGATCTTGTCATTGGGAAACAGTGGGCTTCTCTGTGTATGTTTTAGTCTGAATTCAGCTTTGCTTTTGCAAAGATTCATCGTGAAAATGTCCAGTGAGGCTGATGTCTGTTCTGAGAAGCYGTGGCCATGTCAAATCTGTGCAGTCTTGGTCAGCAGTGGTCTTCCAGATGTGCAGCTGATGTGTGTAGCATGCAGTTCTGAGCCTCATGAATGCCATTCCTGGCCAGAGGGAACACTGGAGCCTGTGTGAACTGATCTGTGTGAGGGTGAGAGGCTGCAGCCTCTGTGCTTTATTCCTGCTTGGCAAGCCAGTGCTCCAGAAGCATTTGGCAGTGKTGTGAGGAGAGTCCTGCAGTGCCACAGGATAGGGGCTTTGGCCAGAGCCCTGTCAGGTTCTGTGCTGTTCACCTCACTCAGCTGARCTGGCAGAGACCAAGAGGAGCTGTGTGCATCTGTTGGGCAGCCAGCTGTCTTTCCATGCAGCAATTTTACCTCTGTGTGCATTGCTTGGTGTAAGCAGAAGTGAAGTATTTTAATGCACTTAGAGCTTTTCAAGTAGTCCTTTGCTTTTTGTGCTGAGGTGCAAGTTCTGCTTTGTCCTAGAACAGTGAGTTTAATAGGGTTATTTGTAGTTTTATCCCATGTCCTCAGCAAAGCTCTAGAGATTTGACTGTGTRAGTGCTTCTCTTGTCTGCCCTGACTCTGCTTTTCTGGGCCACTTCTGGGATGCTATGCAAAACATGAGGGCTTTGTAAAGAAAAGCCACCAAGTAGTTTGCCAAGTCRCTGTGTAAATAAAAGCCTAGAATTGCAATGGAAAAAAGCTTATACTGGAGATGTAGGGTAATGTGAACCAGGACCTCATGCCAGAAAAGCAGCAGGATGTCTCATCTTTCCTGCTTTCTAAGCACTGCCTGAACAAGCCCCTCAACCGTGAAGGTGCTGGCTGGCTCTTATGCTGCACTAGCTTCTGTTGTTGGGGCTGTGTGCTTGAGCCAAGGGTGGTAAGGGTCAATTGGAAAAAGAATTGTCTGTCAAACAAACTGAACGAGCAAGAGTGTGAATAAACAGCATGAGTGGAGAGGTGTGGTGTGCTAACTGTCTGGTGATTTTGCTGCCAAGAAAGCACAGAAGTTGTGGAGAAGCCAAAAGAATACTCCAGAAACCTCAGTGAGATGCAGTTACCTCTGATAATTCACTTCGTGTGTTTGATCAGATAACAGAAATTAACAACAGAAATTACACCTTGCAGAAGTTTTGTTAGAGCATCTGTTGCAAGTCATGTTCTCAAAATTATCTTTAAAGATATTTTTAATTGTACTATGTTGAAATTATATTTTGACTCAGAAGTCTGTGCAATTCAGTTGTTACACATCCAAATTCAGGTGCTGCTGGTGCATGTCCAGCCCATACTGTGAGGAGAATCTCAGACTTTGGAATTGCCCTGTGAGCCGTTTGTGTAAGGGTGGCATTGTGATGTTCCTTTTCTAGATGAGAGAGGTGAGGCACCAAGCAGGGCTAGCAAGAATAAATTGGAAAATTCTTTCCTTGTGAAGGCCAAATATGGGAAGATTTACTGCAAGGATCCTGGCTCCTTTCCTCAGCCTGTTCTGGGTGAGACATGCAACCCTCCCTTGGTCTGTGAGCTGTTCTGCCTAAGCACCAGCACTGTGCACTCCTGCGAAAGGAGGATCTTTGTGTGTCCTTGCCTGCAACTTTTCTGTGGAAAGAATACTTGTATGCTGGTGTAGGAAATGCAGTATCATCTTGTGAGCTCCCTATGACAGTGTTTTTTGGTAGTGTGTGTTTTACCCTCCTGCTCTGAGCTGTAATACTTCCTGTGTTTTCTGCCTCGCTCGCAAAGTGTCACTCTGGAGATGTCATGCAGCACCAGATTAGCTGCACGGGTCACCTGAGGCAAATGCTGAGTGTTCAGGTCACCAACAGTCTGGCAGTGCTTTGCAGGGAGGAGGTGAAAAGTGGAGTTCTTGTTCCTCCCTGTATGGGCTGCTTGCTTTATCTAGGGTTRCTGTGTCTGTCCTTTCCACCTTTTCTTTGTAGGGAGGGGAACATGAAATATAGGGTAGATTGTAAAGAAGGCCCAGGCTAGAGTTGGACAGTTCACTTCCCTCTTCATCTTCTCTGAAGCTGGAATAAATCTTGTGTATCCTCCATGAAGATGAGAAGTGGATTGTATTGCCTGGGAACTACCAGTCCTTGCAAACAAGCCATTGGGCTGTACCTGTTAGAGGTGGAAGGYTGTCCCTTGTCCAGCAGGGGAAAARGGTGTACACAGTAKCACCCAGCTGCTGTTGAGCAGCACRTAGTGTTTKGGTCCAAAGATGGAAGATCCTTSTKTGTGTCTTCTTAATGTGTGYCTGTGAGGGTGTATTTAYWGATTGTTCTAAAATATGCTGGTTTTGGAAGATGCGAGATGCATWCAGCTTTGCTGCTCCCTTCCTCAGGCTGTATAAAATGATCAGTGTCTGCTTTAGCCTGGGGCATAAAAGAGAAGATGGTGACCAATATCTTTAAGGCTCCCTGTGGTTGTGATGATCCCTCCCACTCTGTGGTTTGTCCCAGCAGCTGGAGCAGGTACAGTAATCCCTCTGTCTGGGAGATCAGCTGCTGTCCCCTTGACCGTGAGGGGAAGCTGCCAAAAGTGTGAGTCCCTGCGGGAATTTGGATGCTTTCCCTGGGTCACAGGGCCTGTCAGCAGAGTGATTGCCTTCCAGCAGCTGCTGTGCTGGATTTGCTCCTTTTGGAGATTAGGAGACAGGTTAGTATGGGAGTGAGTRCTGGCTTGCTGGAGACAGCCTGACTGTCAGCAGGCACTGCAGACACACTGGGCTGGGCACCCCCCAAGCACTTCCAGCATTAAACCCCTGGTTTGGGAAGGTGCAGCAGAATGCTTTGCACTCAGGCTGATAACGTTTTTCACAGATTCTGTTGTGTACCCCTGACTGATAAAACTCATTGTCCTTTTGGTGGGACAGTGCATGCTSTGGTTTTGTTCCCTGCTGGGGTTGCAGCCTGGGAGGAGAGAGGACAYGCTTGGCCTGGGGACTTTTGAAGGCACTGTGTGTTCTGGAGCCAGTCCTGCCACCTTGGTTGCCACTTGCCTGATTTAGAACACAGGATGAAGTTTTTCTCAGGCAGTTGCTGGCAGCACAGTGTGGCTGTTTTCCCCCGACCCGAGGCAGGGGGATGCACAGCACAGCCCTGCTCGTTGATGGGACCTGGCAGGGGCACAGCTGGAAGATGAGCTCGTCTGCAAAACAAGCCCCTCAAGTAGTCTTGTAAAGTGCTCTGAGCCATGTTTTGGTCAGAGGTGCTAATGATAGAGTATTGTGACCACTGCAAATAAAATGAGCCCAATTTTAGGGCCAGGGCAGTTACTAGAATATGCAGGTCTCATGCAGGAGTCTCTGAAAGGAGAGTACCTCCTGACACCCTCCTGCAGCTTTATAGCTGTCATACAGAGTTAGTGTTAATGGGAGYAAAGTCCTAGAAAGTGAACTGTTTAAAATTGTAAGTAGGAGAGCAATCGAGAATGTTAACTTCATGATTTAACCATCAGCCACAGCTTGTAAAGTTAAGAGAGGGGCTTCTGTGTAAAGAAACCTGGCTGATGTTTCATAACAGAAAGCAGCTCTGTCAAAATGGAGTGTGAGATCCAAGCTGTGTTCATGCTCTGCCTTGAGCTGCAGGCCCATCCTACCTGAACTGGAGCAAAATTTCCCTTGGTATCCTTAGAAGGAGGGCACATGCTCCGGGTAGATTAAGGGGATGACATGACTCAGGAAACATAAATGATCTTCCTCTGCGATGCCTTGTCACTCTGCAGTCTGCCAAAATCYCCTGGTTTTCATTTAGCTTTCTTTTTCCAGTCTTTCTTGAGCAGTGTTTTTTCTGTAACTTCTCTCTGCAGCTCTAAGCCTCCAGCAAATAGCAATAATTTTCCACACACAAAACTCCCAGCAGTACCTCACAAAACTGCTGTGGGCTTGRGAGTACTTTCCAAATAGAAACTTCCACCTGTTTGATTTCAGAGGCCTGACTTAATTACAGTCTGAAGAGAGCCTATATGGGAAATACGTAGTTTCCCAGTGTGTTAACTCATTAAAGTTACTGTGTTCGCAGTCCTGTATTTCAATATGGGCTGTCTAAGCTGATCAAGGTGTTGATTCAACTGAAAGACACTGTGGTCTTTTAACCTGCATTGCTACACCTCCCCAGGTTTGGAGAGCTATTCAGTGATCCTTAGGTATGCATTTGGTGTAACTAATACAGATGTATATGAATATGCCTGGAGATGTTGCAGTCTTTCACACACTCTTCTGCCAAACCATTCAGTTACCCCGTGGAAAAGCTCTAAGTGTACCTGACCTGGTTGAGGCAGTTCACATTGCAGAGCTAAGTGGATGTCTATAATCTAGCCCTGAGGAATTTGAAAAATGGGTTTGCCTGCCAAAACTGAGGGTATTCAAGCCTCTGCAGATATCAGCAGTCAGTAATCTGAGCTGTGCTAAGTGCTGGACAGCTGCTTCAATAACTTCCTTTCATCTGCGTGTGGTTTTGTTTTGTTTTTCTCTATTAGAAAGAGAAAAGGAGAAGAGGTAGATGGAAATGTGACTGTGAAAAAGAAGCAGAAAAAAGAAAAAGAGAAAGAATCAAAGCAGGAAAAACAGCTGAAGGTGAGTTTTAGCTGCTCACATCCAAAAACTTTGTTGGAAGAGTGCAGTGTCAGGCACCAAGTGAAGAGCTGTAGCCTCTAGAGAAGGCAGTACCTTGTGTTGAGACAGAGCAGCACAGACAGTCCTTGTGTCCTGGCACAGGAGGTCTGCTGTCACTAAGGCTTTGCTGAAGGCAATTCACCCTGCCCCTTTCTCYTGAAAGACAGGAAGGATATTCTCTAGGACTTGTGCTTATTGGATTTAAGTAGATTAGATTAAATGCCTTTTTTTTTCTGAGGGGTTCTTTCTGTGCTCCTTCCTGTGTTATCTRGCCATGGTGGCTGAAGCTTGGAGCCTGAGCACTGTTTCAGAAGAGCTTGGAGAACAATAAATARCTCATTGTACAAATWAAACAGAGATAAAGTGTGCAACTGRATTAATGACAAATAYCTTCTTCATCTTCTGGGGAGATGTGTTCAGTTCTTGGATGCAAATTGTGATGGATCACGACTTTCTACCTTTCACTTTCTAGAATATTGTGGGAAGAATTCCCAGTAGAGAATTTTAGKAATTTTGTATTTATTGGAAGTTTCCAAAAAAAAACCCAAACTGCTTTTGCTGCAATTGAAATCTTAATGGAGGTGTAGAGAAACGGTGTGTCTGGCTTTGAACAAAAGTTTTTTTATTGTGTTGCAGCACCTTAATTTAAAAAAAACCCAGCTGAGATGTTCTTAAGGTTTTGCTGCTGCGGTGCAAATGTTTAGGACAAATCAAGGCACTTTGTGGGTCAGGGTTAACTTTGAGTTCACTTTTTTAATATAATTTCATCAAGCGTGGTCAGTAACACGCTTGAAAATTAAACCATTTAACCCAGCCAACCACTTCTTTCAGTGTAGACTTCATTTTTGACTGTAGCCAGTGGAWTACATTCAGTAACTGAGATATTTAAGGATGCTTCTTTGCTTCCCAACCGTTTCAACTTTTGTAGAAAAGCTCAAAAGGATGTGCATGCTCTTCTACACTGCTGCAAGTGTCTGATCTGATTCCTCTAATGCTTAGTTTTCTTAAAAAAAGAACAGTGGCAATCAGCATTTCTGATTTGTTTTCATTGGAAGGCTCAAATGCTCTCAGTGTCAATTAGGTAGGTGACGTTTTCAAAGATTCTTGAGAGCTTTCTAAGTAAGGACACTGACATTTGAAGGATGTGACTTTAAAGATCTGTTTTAGGTGTTTGATAAAGTGTGTTACTCTGTTTTGGTAAAGCTACTGGTTCTTGGAGCTGTTAATCTCACAATCAGGATTTAAGATAAAATGGCCTTGCTAAAACCTTGTGCACATACAGCAGTTTCAGGAGTATTCTTAGCTATTTGCAGTCGATTGCTTTCTAAGCTGCTGGATTTTGTCAACAGGAGCAGACAGAGYTGATCTGGGGCATCAAGGATGAGCTGAGGAAGGTCTGCTCTACTAATGACCTGAAAGAGCTGCTGATCGCCAACAAGCAGGAGGTTCCCTCAGGGGAGAATGCCGTGAGTTGGATGTAGTTGCTCTGCATGTGTGTGGGGTCTTGGAATCAGTGAAGCTGACCTGACCTGGTATTGCTGCAAGGTCCAGGAGTCTGAAKCATGTTCCTRTCAYAACAYTTAAAGAAATTTGGTGCAAAGCCCRSTCCTTCTGTCCCAGGACTCTGRTATTGCTGTTACACTTGCTTGTGAAGGGTGGTGTGGTGGAGAGYGATGCTGAATTCAGCACCTTCATTGTGGTGTAGTGCCTTTATTCTGCTATGCTCAAAATGGTCCATATTTTTTTTTGGAGCTGGCTTTTCATGAGCAGGTTAGTTAAGGCATTTCACAWTGCCTCCCTCAACTGTTGCATTATGCAAAATGAAGCAAAAAYGGTATGAATTCTTTCCCAGTTTCTTTTTTAAAAACAGTCCATTTCAGTCTATGTAACTTGTGAAAGTCTGCTCTCTTTCAGAGCCACATACTGCTTTAAGTGTTTGTATTTATCAAGAYTCCTTAAGAAGAGTGTAGGCTGGGGTGTGGGAAGTGTCTAGACTCAAAATGGTCACAGAATACTCTTAGGCAGGAAAACCTGGATTGGTCTGAGCCTACATTCCCACCTACCTACTCATGTGCTCAGATGCAGTAGCTTGTCTCCTCCCTGGCTGTTCTGGCACGGCAGCCTGGTCAGGTGCTGTGCCAGGTATATTCTCCTGAACCGTGGGGTTACAGAATGGGTTGGATTGGAAGGGACTCTAAAGATATTCCTGCTGTGGGCAGGGATACCACCCCCTAGATCAGGTTACTCAGAGCCCCATCCGACCCAATCTTGAACACTTCCAAGGATGGAGAATCCACAGTTCCTTTGGGCAACCTGTTCCAGTGCCTCACCACCCTCAGAGTGAGGAATTTCTTCCTAATATCCAATATAAACCTACTTTCTTTCAGTTTAAAGCCATTCTCCCTTGTCCTGTCACTACGTGGCCTCATAAAAAGTGCCTCACTGCTCTCCTGTAGACTCCATTTAAGTTCTGGCAGGTCCTATAAGGTCTCCCTGAAGCCTTCTCTTCTCTAAGCTGCACAATCCTACAACTCTCAGCCTATCTACATGGGAGAGGTTCTTGAACCCATTTCCTCTGGCCTCAGGGCCATGTCCTTGCTCTGATGGGAGCCCCAGATCTGAATGCAGCACTCCGGGTGAGGTCTCATAAGAACAGAGTGGAGGGGAAGAATCACCTCCTTCTTCCTGGAGAGGAGAGACTGAGCCAGGGGTGTGAGCAGGAGAAACCTCATGCCATGCCTCTGAGGCATCATATATCTGTCAGTGCCTGGTTTATATTCGGAGTGTGTGTGACATGTGCTGGAAATGCCTGTGCCTGCATGCCAGCAGCCTGGCAGTTGTGTTCCTGTGCAGCCCAGGGTAACACAGTGTGTGTGCCTCCAGCCTCCTCCTGCCTTGACCTGCTTTGTGCTCTTCRTTGCTTTAGATCTTGGACCGAGTAGCAGATGGGATGGCATTTGGAGCTCTGCTTCCCTGYGAGGAGTGCAAGGGGCAGTTTGTGTTCAAGAGTGACGCTTATTACTGTTCGGGGGATATCACTGCCTGGACCAAGTGCGTTGCTAAAACGCAGACTCCCAACAGGAAAGACTGGGTGATCCCAAAGGTGGGTGTTTTCTGCATATTTGATGTGCTGAAGCACATTTCTTGACTGATTGAACCAGCAGCAGTCAGTSCTGGATGCCAGAGAGCAGAGTGTGYTGCAGTGCTRAGCAGCTGTGACAGCGGGGAAGTCTTAKCACAGCCACATCCCTCCAGGAGTTTGCAGCTAATGCATAAATAAATCATGTTTTTTCCAGTAACACTAAATTGAAAGAGATGTTGCTGATTTGCTTTGAAACTCATCATTTACCCTCTACTAGGTTTGTTTTTCCAGTCAGTAGTGTGGAGTTTTGTCCACCTTAGTAGGAATGTCTCAAAAATAATTTCCAAGCCATGCAGTAAATGCCAGCATTGGGCCAGTGCTSAATTTATCCTTTAAATTTTTAGTTTAATTTGTTGGTTTTGAACTCTGTTTATGCTTTCACCTCACAGGAGTTTCGGGAAATTCCTTATCTGAAGAAATTCAAATGTAAGAAGCAGGACAGGGTGTTCCCTCCAGATGCTGTGACTGTGAACTCAGCACCTCCTTCCTCTGTRTCTGCTCCTTTGTCAGAGACTGTGTCTGCACCCAAAGGTAAGTGGCTGGCTGGGCATGGATTGCTGGAGTTCAGGATGATGTCCAGGCTGCCATTCCCAGCCAGACAAACGTGCCACCCTGAATGCTCCCACTGTTCTCCTGCCCTCAGCTGGCAGAGCTCTCCTGATAAAAGTGTCTCATGTGCTTCATCTTCKTAGCACAGGTAGGCCCTGATGCGTTGGGTTGCCTGCAGTCATGGGCTTGAGGTTCTTTTTACTCAGAGATCATTTTGAGTGTTTCTTGATTGTGAAGAAATGGTGCAAATGATGCAGTGAATCAGAAACTTAAAGCCTGATGTTTCAAATTTTGTAGCAGATCACCCCTGAGACACAATGCCTTCTTGATTGGTTTCTTGGGGCACATCCAGGGACCTCCMCAGTGCCACATATTCCACATCATTTTGGGTTTTAACAGCAAGAGGGGTTTGTTTTGTTTTTAAATTCTCCACTGAGATTTGGCTTTACCAATTACTGACTCCCCTTACGCAAAAGTAAATGTGCTATCTCCAGCCCACAAACTGGAATAAAGTTGCATTTAAAAAACTCCCTGTAGGTTTCTGGAATGAATTGCATGCTTTGGCAATATAGCCTGACTATTAAGAACTATGCTGACTTCTTTCTTATTCAGCCTTTCTAGTTCTGGTCATAATTTTGGGTGCAGGACATTATTGTTATTTGGTTAAAAAGGTCGGAGTAATTCTGAACTGTTAACTTTAACCAAATAATGTTGTTTTAGCAATGAAGAAATTAAATAACCCAGRTCTTGTTTCTGATTAGCAAATTGATTCCAGCACCAGTGTCCCCTGAAACTCAGAAAGTTGACCAGATTTAAAGCCAGGTTGCTTTGTTTGCTAACAACCAAACTAATCTGAGTTGAGGGGAGAAGAGGAAATACAACCCTTGGTTGGTCAGAGTTGATAACATTTATCTTCAGCAGTGCAAATATGCTCTTAGACAATTGGCAATGTCCTGAACCAGCCTGAATTGCAATGTTAACACGATGTGATGGAGCATCAGATGCTTACTGATTTGCTCCTGACTTCTTACAGGATTTGCATGTCTATACTGTCTATAAGATCAAGACTGGAGCACTGTTGCTTGAGAGATAATTTTCTTTGCAGCCCCTCAAAAAAGGATTTCCTTTTGTAAAGGCAGCAGCTTTCTTGTGTCAGTGAGTTTTTCCCGTGCTATCAGGCATCAGAAGAAGAGGGAAAGCAGAGCACAGTCTCTAGTAGCACAGTGCTGTAGCAGACTGATTCTTTTGCTTTTTACTCAACAAAACAAACCAAGAAAAGTGCAAATAAGCCTACATACCATTTCCTTGTCTTCCACTCCTTCTGTTTGTTGGCAGCTGCTGAGTTTTGTTGCCTTTCCTCTGGGAAAGGGGAGCTCCCTCCTGCTTGCTTAGCACAGGTCAGACCTGCTYGTCCCCTTGTCTCCCTGCCATCTGAGCTGATTGTACAGAGGGGGGGATGCTGTCCCTTTGTGCTTGTTGTTTGTCCAGGAGACTCTGTGCCTGTTGCTAACATGTCATTTCCAAATCTTTAGACAAACCACTGACCAACATGAAGATCCTGTTGGTCGGGAAGCTGTCAAAGAACAAGGAGGAGGTGAAGAGCATTGTGGAGGGCCTGGGAGGAAAGATGACGACAACAGCTAACAAGGCCACCCTGTGCATCAGCACACAGAGTGAGCAGCCATGCATTGGTTACTTGTGGCTCTGATAACAGAGATGAGCAGATTAGAGAGGGCATGTGCCCTCAGATCTATCTGGGGATCCGTGTTTGGATTAGGGGGAGTGTTTTGTGTGCACATATGTCCTGAGTGTGCTTAGAAAAGTAAAGACAGATGCATGCTGTTTGAGTTTTGCTTACCCAGCAAGTCAGCCTGGCAGGCTGTGCCTTAAGGCTCTCTTGGGTCAGTGGCAGCTGTTTGTGTTCAGACCATAGTGGGTGTGCAAGCCACCCTCGTTGGGATGAGGAGTGCTGGGAGCTGTGTCCATGCTTGCCTTGGAGAATCCCCAGAGCTGMCTGTGAGGGCACTTGTTTGCTCTGCTGGCAGCTTAGAGTCTGCTCTTCTCTGTTTTGGAGTGGTGGTGCAAACTGACAGCTGAGGTGGGACAKCTGCTCCCATCCATCAGGAAGTCCAGCCAAGCTCTGGAAAGAGGAGAGCTGGACCAGTCAGGTAAAACAGGAGTGTTCCTGCTCTTGCCCAAGCTGCAGCTTTGAGCCAAGGAAGAGCTTGGCTCTCTAAGGAACATGGTGAATCTGAAATGCAGTGGAATTGTGTTTTCACAAAGCATTTACAGAGTGCTGAATCATGGCCAGAGGAAGAGGCTGAGGTCTAAAACCTCACAGATGCATTTTTTTCCTCCCTTTCCTACCCTACCTCTGCAGAGGATGTGGAGAAAATGAGCAAGAAGATGGAAGAAGTGAAGGAGGCCAAAGTCCGTGTGGTCTCAGAGGCGTTTCTTCAGGATGTGAAATCTTCCAGCAAGGACTTCCAGGAGCTTGTGTCTCTCCATGCACTTTCACCTTGGGGTGCAGAGGTGAAGATGGAGCACGAGGAAATGGCTGTGGATGGGAAGAGCAGCAAGCCCCCRAGTACAAAGAGCGCTGGGAAGGTCAAAGAAGAACAAGGTGAGGAACAAAGTGGTTGTTTCTCCATAGGCCTGTTCAGTACTGTGCATGCACAAAGCAAATCTTGGTATGGTCCGTCCTTGCCTTCTTGAATTTTCTGCCCTTTTTCTCGTGAGCTCGTATCATGGACCTCAAGGCAAGATTAGTTTAAGTGAACATCATCTGTCACCTGAGCAGGCTCTTTTTTCCCCCACTTCAGTCTGCCCAGGCTCCCTGACATCAGTCCAGTCTCTTCCTCATAACACATTACCTTCTATGCCAGTGTGGGTCAGTGTTGCAGCTCCAGGGAGGTACTGGGGCACCAAGATGACAGACACTGCCCAGGGGGTGTTGGCAATTGAGAAAATACTGGTGYCCAGAGCACTGAGTCTCTGTGCTACTTGATTTAGAACATAATATTTTTTAAAAGAAGAGGAAAAATACTGGTGGCATTGCTCACCAGTGCCATAGAGAGCTTGTGTTATTAACACTGGATGATGAAAAAAACCATCACATTTGCTCACTTCTCTTCAGAACCTGTTCTCTATRTCCTCCAAGTGGAGGTTTCTGTCATACAGTTTGGTGTGTTATTGCCAGACTGTCTCACCRCAGTAGCATCCCCAGGGAATCTGARCACTCCCCATGCCCTGTGAGGTTTTTTAATCCCACTTCCACATTTGTGGTTGTGTTTATCTGCAATGCAGGTGAAAAATTAATAATGTCCACCCCTTGGGGCCAGGTAAAAAGAAATAGATAGAATCTGGGGAAATCTAATTTTTCATTTACTTGGTGGGTTTATGTGAGTTGGCTGCTAAGAACTGGGTAAAAAAAAGCCATTGAAGTCAGTGTGCTCATATACTGGGAATCTGATTCACCTTAGGGTGATAATTATGCAAATTGAGAATTTTAAGACTGATTCAAGTCAGACTATGTTGCTCACCTAMGAAAAAAATTAACTGTCTTTCACTGCAGGACCTAGCAAGTCTGAAAAGAAAATGAAGCTAACAGTGAAGGGTGGAGCAGCAGTAGATCCTGATTCTGGTAAGTGATAATGGTGCTTGTGCCTGCACCACCCACAGCCTTCAGGATGCGTGATGGTTTGCAAAACACTTTTTCTGTAAAAAGATGAGGGTTCCATAAAGGAGCATGAATTTTTAAACATTTTTCATTGCTAACTAAGGAAGCATGTTGATTGACATCTGAAGCTGGATATTCCAGATTTTCTAGTCCAGCTTTTTTTCAGAAGGACCACTTAAACTAAGGTGTGCACCTTGTTCAGCTGCAGGAGTGTCTGTCAGTGGAGTGACAAAAGGCCCAGCCAGCAGGTGACACAGGTTTGGCATGAGCATCTACTGGTGCTGCTCTCCAAACCTGTGGTGCACGGATGCTCTGACAATTTGTACTGCATCCAAGGCCAGCCTTTGGTGTTCAGTCCACTTGYTAATGTGACACCTGCAGAGCTGCATCTCTTCTGAGGGTTCCTGCAGCTGATCGTGCAGTGTTAGATCCTAGATTTTAGATCATCCTCTAGCAAAGGTTACAATTTCTCTTCCTCTAATTAGGATTGATATTCACTCCAGTTTATCTAAAGGTGTGTGCTCACAATTCATTAAAAGGRAAACATGCTCCAAGTAGTTTTGAATGAGCTGTATGGTCACAGTTTTTGCAGTATTTTTGTTAAATCACACTGCTGCATGAAACATTTGGATGARTGCAAATGCAAGAAGGAGAGCTAAAACAGTAACCTCCTCCTCTGTGTTCTAATTTTTCTTCTTCTCTGCAGGTTTGGAAGACTCTGCTCATGTCTTTGAAAAAGGTGGGAAAATTTTCAGTGCAACCCTGGGACTCGTCGATATTGTGAAAGGAACAAATTCCTATTATAAACTGCAGCTGCTAGAGGATGACAGGGAAAACAGGTGAGTTTATTTTTATCTTGGAATACTTCTGTTCACTTTTTTCCTAGTAAATACTCGATTTTTGACACCTCAAAAACCAAGTGTGAGTAAAATGTTTTTGGGGAGATATGGATTGGTATAGTTATGTGAAAACCCGCTACAACACAAATGAAAAAAAAATAAACTAAAAGAACTCCTCCAAACTTACCAACAAGCCACCTGTGGAGAAATCTCTGCTCTGCATGGAGACATTCTTTGTAGTGTTGGCAAAACCGAAGGTGGGATTTTTTTCCCCCATATTCCCTAACTTGATTTTGCCTTCTAATTGCAGAGCCATAACCTTTGGGAAGCTAAACCAGATTCTGGCTGTTACTGGAGTGTTAGCCTCAACTGTGTGTCCCAAAGTGTAACAAAACGCACTGAAATAGTCAGGAGCTGATCGTGTGTTTAGCTTTCCAGTCTCATTGGGTACATGGCAGAGCTGTCCAGTGGTTTCATTGCTGATTAGATAAAGAGATTGAGAGGGTTCTTTAAAATGAAACTGCTCCTGCCAAACATGTAAGTGACACAGAAATCCAGGGTTGCAGMAACCCTGGTTCAGCTCCAGATTTATTGCACTTCACCATGTTTATAATAAGCTTTTGCTGCTGCCTTGTGTGTGTGAGGTTGTATCAATTCTGTGATTCAGTGTGTGGAGRAATTTCAGTGCCTGCATTTCATACCCAACATCGTGGAAAGGTTGGTTGATTGTATCCCCATAAATATTATAGAAGCTCATCCGAGGTGGTGTTAGTAGTACTAGCAAATAGTTGATTTACTTCTGGTTTCTCTGAAATACTGAACTCAGGGGCCTGAGGCTTAAGGATGCATTGTCCTTGTTTTTCAAATACACAGCCCAAACAGTCTGAAGATGTGTATTTGCAAAACATTAAGACTGAAGAGGTGTTAGCCTCTTTTTCCTGTTGCGAACCTCTTTATTCTCAGGGCTGTAATTCTGGTGTGTTGGAAGTGGGCATTTTTTGTGCCAGTTCTTGGACATGTGGTGAGTCCTCTGTTGATTTCCCACAAGCACTGATACAGAGTGTCTTCCATAAAATTAATAGTATGCAAGTGGCTGATAGCACTGGAGTAGCTGCTGCCTGTTCKTTTCTCCCATTCCATTTCTGCAGATACTGGGTGTTCAGATCCTGGGGCCGTGTGGGCACTATAATCGGCAGTAACAAGCTGGAGCAGATGCCATCAAAAGAAGATGCCATTGAGCACTTCCTGAATTTATATGAAGAGAAAACTGGCAATTCTTGGCATTCAAAGAACTTCACTAAATATCCCAAAAAATTCTACCCACTGGAAATAGATTACGGACAGGTAACCCTGAAATGCCCCTGTACCAGGTGGAGCATTGCTGAGATTCCTTGCTGTCGCTTTTCTGTTCTGTGCTTGCTCTTGGATCATGTACACTTAACAAACCACAGGAGTGAAGTGCAGCTGTTGCATCTTCTCTATGCTACAGAGAGCTAAAGATCAAGGAGTACCATCCATTAAAATAGACCTGTTGAGAAACTGAGGAGTTTTCTATTATCAAATCTGATGTCCCTTTAATGCTTGTTCGTGTAATTTTAAGGATATTGATTTGAATCTAATTCAGCAATCAGTTCATATACATCCTGTCTAAAAACTTGATTTTTTAAAATTTAAAATAGATACTTCTCATTTGTCTTATGCCTCCAAAATCCTCCCAAATGCTGAAACAGCTCCTAGTGCACATATTGAGCAGGCTGAGAAAGAGAAATTATTCACTGACAGTAAGATTTGGCTGTTTAGACAGCTATGCTAAATAAGAATTTTCTCCCTTCYTTCCAGTGTGTGTTTATTTAAAGGCATACCTGTAACCTGAACTGTTTTCAGACTAGATAGTTGAATGCTGTTAATAGCTATAAATTTGCCAGAGAACATGTTTTCAAGATGTTGTGGTTTTCTGTGGCCAGATTAATGGATGTCATCTTTCAGTGCAAAGCACTTGGAGCTTGGCTTTAATTATGGAAATTTGAATATTAAAGTGGCAAATTGTCTGTTTCAGTGCATGTACAACATTACTCAAAGCACTTGGCTGATGATTTATTTATTCATGTAWTGCTCTCTCCATGAAGGCAAGGAGATGGTATTATGGCTAAATGATTATTCCTGTACACATCTATGACAGTTTTTATTACAAAAACTTGGTGAAACTAGTTATTACATCTGTTTTGTCATAAAAGCAGCAGTCATTTGTTTCTTATGAAGTCTCTATTCAGCAGAAAACTTGCAGAAAAAATAATTAATACTGCTGCGTGAGGTGAAGCAGAGATGCAAAGAGTTCCTATTCCCTTAATTCTGCTTATCTGCTTATTTTTTACAGTGCCATCTCTTGAAATAACATCTGCCAAATTACTGAATAGGTGGTTTTTTAAGCCCACTTTGTTCCAGAATGTCAGAGCAATGTCCCACGCTCCCCATGAACTTCAGGCTAGTCATAGTATGCACACACTAAATTGGTTTGAGTTGTTGCCATGGCAACCAGCCTGCTACTTTTATCCTTTGTGATTTTGCTAATTTTGATACTATTTTTGCCTTCCAGGATGAAGAAGCTGTCAGGAAACTGACAGTAGGTGCCGGGACAAAATCAAAACTTGCTAAGCCAATCCAAGATCTTATTAAGATGATATTTGACGTGGAAAGCATGAAGAAAGCCATGGTGGAATTTGAGGTGACTACACACATTCATATTTCTCCCTTCTAACCTTCCATCATGCTTGCCCAGACAGAAGGAAGTTCTTTGCAATCCAGAGTGCTTCAAACTTGCTAAAAGTCAAGCGTGAGTTTTAGATCTGTCTTAAAATAAAGGCAAAAGTCCGACTGGAATTTGCCAAGCCCTGGAAACAGTAACTTAGTTATGATACATGCAGTTCTTAAAACACAAATGTATTCTTTGTCTGTCAGTGTCTTCAGTTYAACAAGCCTGTGTCAGTCTGGGGGTCTGTCAGTCCTGGGATCAGGAATTATTCTATGGTTTTGTTTGCGTTTTTTTTCCAGTCACATATGCTAACGACTGCTGTTTACTGAATGCTCCTAAAGTATTTACACAGATAACCAACGTGTGGTGATGTGATTTTGGTGACGCTTCTTTTTTTCTAAGCAGTGAAACACATTTTGCTGGGGTACCCTATTTAGGTAGCAAATGAGATGCAGCACRGACTAGAGAAATCCTGCCAGYTGATACATACACTAATGGAAGTGCCTTCTCAAAGTCTAGATTCTCTTCTGACCAGGGTCAACTTGAGACTGGTTTTGTTGTATTTCTCATTTGTTCTAATAAAACTCTACTTTCATCCATTCTTCTTTCTTCCATACTTCTTGATCCAWSCTTTCTAGCAAGTTTCAGAGAGTGKTTTGGTAGCATGATCAATTTCTCCTTACCCAGAAATGGTTTTATTGGTGTTCAGAGGTCSTATTTGTTTTTAATGCAGCCMTTGAAACTGGATTAATTCTAAATAACCAATTTCAGTTTTCTTTAACCAGCTTAGTTATCCTGGCCTAAGACTTTGTATTTAAGCAGCTGCTCTTTGCTCTCACTATCATTATTTCCTGTACCTRCCTTTCAGAACAGGCTTTGCACCATTTTCTACAGCTTACCTGAAAGCTTTCAGATGGCWTGCCCAACATTTTGTAGTACCTTTGATTAATTGTGGTTTCTCCTATATCTTCAGTGGTGCTTTGTATCAAAATCCTGTAACAGGCTACAGACTCTGAATTGATCATCATCTCATGTTATTTGGTTTTGYAGAACTCTATTGAAACTGTTCATTCACACCATCTGCAGATCTATACCAGAACTGAGACTCCAGATGGACCAGTCTTCCTGTTAGATATATCTTCTTGTACTGATGCTGCTRAACAGCTGTTTTCTGTTAGAGAAAATAATATTTTTCCTGGTTAGAAGTTTCTGTGTGTCCTCCAGAAACAACTGCTTAGTTCCTTTAATCAGCCTGATCTTGAGTATTTTTTTCCATCCAGGTACCTCTTGTGTTCCCAAAACAGTATCAATTTCTTARTCTTTCCATTGCATGACAATGGATTTATCTGATGAATTTATCTTTCTGCTTCTAATTTAGCTTTCAAGAATTTCCCCTCACCAAGCATCCAGGATTTTATTGCAGTTATCTATGTCATTGCTTTGGATGAGATGTCTTGTAAGAGGACTGAGTCTCCTCTAGTGCTGTGTCCTCCCTTGCCTCTTGTGACAATTTTGGTGCACACATCTGTGGTGTAGAGCTAATCCTTCCCCTTTCCATCAGTGCACCTAGTGGTAATTTCAGTGCTGTTGTTTAAGGCCCAGTACTTTGGCTGCTCTGCTCTTTGGCACATCTAATGATAAAGCTTTGGATGCAGTTTAGCTTCAAACCAGAGCTTAGCTCACCAGGACTCTTGTCTACCTCCCACGAGTCATAGGAGACACAAATTCCAGACCTTTGGCTGTTTTGTGGGCTCTGTCAGAGTGCTCCTAAATCACATTATTGGGAGCTGTTTTATTTTGTAGGTGTTAGTATTTGTGTGTTAGTGATTATATGTGTTAGTTTACATGTTTATATAACCTATAGGTAGTATAGGTGTCKGCAGCTATTCTCCACATCCAAATTAAGTGGCCCATTTTACTGTTACATGTCCTGCATGATTTTTCAGCTAATAATGAGAGAATACAAATTGGTACAGATGGTACTCAGCAAGAGTTTTGGCCCCAAAAGTTTGGGAGCCATAAATCTATTGCAGATTGGTTTTCATTAAGTTACTAATCTTGGCTTTGTGCCTTTCATATCCTCAATACATGATCAGTTATGAAGCCTGTCTTTCCTTTTGCAGCCCACCTTGGCTTTTCTTGGTATCTGGCTTTATCTATGCTTAKCTGTCACTAAAGGTGAAAAGTTCTGCTTTGTTCAGTACAGGGTGGAAATCTGCATGCAAAATCACTTSAGGGTTTTCACCTCAGTGTCTGTGGCTTGGAAGAGCCTTCTGAATTGAGCTTGCAGAGAAGATTTGCATGGAGCAAGGCTTTTGCTGCTCCATCGTGGATAATGTGGGACTTAGCGAGACAATATGTGATACTCATGGTTTCATAGGCTCTTCTGTCCCTGAGCTAAATCTTAAATCCATCAGCTTCAGTAAAACCTAGTTTCACCTGCAGAATGTGTGATGAGTACTGTCAGGAGTCTAAAGGATGTAAGTATGATCTCTCCAAAAGACTCCACTAGGCTTGATTTTTGTTGAACATTTTTGCTTTGAGATGATCCTTAACAATGTAAGGATTTCAGCTACTCTCCCAAGATCCATCAATACATAAAGAAAARCAACATCTAAATTAAATCAATGAATAAATGCAGGCAACCAAGACACTGCTTTTAACTTAGTTGAGGGGTTTTGGTTAATTTTCATGAATGAATATGAAGCACCATGCCACCTCTTTGCATTTGACTCTTGACAATTCTAGGGTAAAGTTGGAAGGGAATATTTAAGTTGTACGTAGAGACACAGGTGATCTTATGAACAAAATTACTTTGTTCAGTTTGCTTCTTTGCCAGCCTTAGGTGTATGGTTACTTATGTGATTAAGGAATGCATCTGACACCAGGTTAATATTTAACTTCATGCCAGACACTTGATATCCTAWTTTTGTGTTGCCCTAGCATGTGCACTTAGCTTCCTGTTGCAGTATTCCTTTGGTTATAGGATGTCTTCTCAAYGATGTGTCCTTCTGACATAATTCCYCAATCCACAGAGTCTAAAATATTTCCATTCTTTGTGTGGTCAGTCCAATTAGCATGGAGAAATTACTTCTCTAGAAACCAAAGACAGAATGCTGCAGTGGTAAATGTAATGGTATTTGGGTTCAATCCATTTTGTCTCTATCAGATTGACTTGCAGAAGATGCCATTGGGRAAACTGAGCAAGCGACAGATCCAGAGTGCATACTCCATTCTCAATGAGGTTCAGCAGGTGAGCATGAAAGAGATGTTGGAGCAAAAAGAGGAATTCAGAAGTTTTTCTGAGCTCAGTGGTGGGAATCTGGACTGTGCATATAAAGATCTGTGCCTTTTCTCTCTCTCTGGAGAAGGGGGCATGGCTTCCATGGGTACCCAGTTAGTTCTCTTCACTGTTACACCAGTGTGGGCAGTGCTGGTGTCTCTCACATGTTTGTAGCACAAACTTTAGGCTGTGCCAAACATAAATGGCAGTTGAGCAAATGAAGCTGGTGCCTTGATCTAGTAGTGAGCTGCTGTCTCCACCCCAGAGAAGTCTGTCAAAGGATGAACATGAAGGTTGACGCAGGAAAGGGTCTGGTCTGATAACAGTACTGTATTTACACATTGTGATCTATCTGAACCATTCCAGCATCATTACGTAGTACTGTCTTTTCCCATAGCAAAGCAAACATATGGGAAGTTCTTTACTTGTTAGAATAAACCATAACCTCAACAAGGATGTGCACCACTTATGCATCCTGAAGACCTTATTTTACCCTCCAGAAACATAATCCCCATTAGATTTTTCTCATACTAGAAAATCTGTGTAATTCTGTGCAAATACTATGACTTGCTACATGCAAGACARTTAAATAGAATTGCTGGTTTTAGTCCTGTGAGAGTTTCAGCATGAGCACTATTTGTATTGCTGCTTCTATGTTAGTCCTTAAGTTACTTGTGGTGTTTTTATGGCTCTGGAGGCTTAGTCTTATTCAGTAATTTTCTTCGGTGCTTGTTGTCTTGTCCAGGCAGTTTCTGACAGTGGTTCAGAATCCCAGATTTTGGACCTCTCCAATCGCTTCTATACTCTRATTCCTCACGACTTTGGGATGAAGAAGCCACCTCTCCTAAATAACTTGGAATACATTCAGGTATTGACTGGAAAATGKATGTTGTTTGTAGGTAACAGGTCTTGATGTCAGACATCTAACATAGGGAATACATGAGGTTTTAATACATAACCTCATGAAAGCATGGGTTTAAAGTAAGTGTTAAAACCTAGCAAACAAAAAGATAATCTGAAGAAAAACAAGTTTAACCTCATACTTTCATGAGGTTTAACTGGTTTTTCTTCAGAATATATTTTTGTTTGTTTATGTGCATATATGTGTGAAAATAATTATATGTGTAAAGTATTAAAAGATAGAGATGTTATTTATGGATATGTGTGTATATTTTAATATATTTGGGTGTGTATGTACATATCTATTTAAAGAGTGTTGTTGTGTTATTGGATGGCACCATGCGGCCAGTGACTGTCATACACTTTTATAATTTGGGATATCCCAGACTAACTGTGAACATGTCAAAGGCCTGAGTAACATTACATTACCTTTTTTAATTCTTTAGGCTAAAGTGCAGATGTTGGACAATTTGCTTGATATTGAGGTTGCTTACAGCCTTCTCAGAGGTGGAAATGAAGATGGAGATAAAGACCCAATTGACATCAACTATGAAAAACTTAAAACKGATATTAAGGTAAAGGAAATAAAAGACAATGAGTGGCTGTCAACATAAGCTCATGTCCTATTAATTTAGAATAAAACAAATCACCTAAACTGTAACTGGACAGATGAATTGGCACTGAAATGGGCTAAGGAACTGGAGCAGGTGTTTAAGGAGATGCAGAAAAAACTGAGCTGTTTTGACCTGGAGAAAAGAAGACTCAAGGGATATCATATAAATATCTAGGAATACCTGATGGGAGAATAAAGGAAAGAAGACAGAGGCAAGCTCTCCTCCGTGGCTTCCTGTGACAAGAGGCAATGGGCACAAATTGAAATCCATGGATTTGTGTTTAAACAAAAGAAAAAGCTTTTGCTGTTGATGTTGCTTTTTTGGGGGGATTGTATTTATTTGTTTGCTCTGACAATGGTCAGACACTGGAGAATATTGCCCAGAGAGGCTATGGAGGCTCTATTCTTGGTGCTCTTGAAAGCTTGACTGTACTCAGTCCTTGGCTGACACTTCCTTGTGTAGTGGAATTGAACATCATCTCAATTTCCAGCATTGTCACAGACATTCTGTGACTGTGTATATATCTGTGCATCTTCTCTAGCTGGGAATGTATTTCCACCTAAATGATAGAGGTAGTTTAAACTGGTAGTTTAAACTGCAAGCATAGGGTGGATGTTGTCATGTTRCAAGAGAGCTGCTGGTTTGTGTGCTAAGGAAACTTCTCATTTGCCTCTTTGCAGGTTGTTGACAAAGAYTCAGAAGAAGCCAAGATTATCAAACAATATGTGAAGAACACTCACGCTGCTACGCACAACGCATATGACCTCAAAGTGGTGGATGTAAGCTGGGCAATACTGGAGTCTAACTTTGGGGAGATGGGGATGTCTAARTTGACTGGCTTGTTTGCAATTACCTTACATTTTTGTGTAGCTTACCCAGTTTTCTCTGTTGAAGGGATGATTTGATAGAGCATTTTCTTTTAATTAGAATAGCAAAAGTCTAGGCAGAGATGAAGCTAAGCCTAATGAGGTGTTTTTGCTTTGGTGTTTTTATTTCAATTTAATTTGCCTCAAAAGGGAGGTGGAGGAGTAATCACCTGAAATTGAGCCTTAGTTCATTGAATGATTTTTTCAGAAARATAGAGCTTCATGAAAATGCAGAAAAGGTGAAGAAGTAATCAATATCAAGTACTGTGTGATCGAGCTACCTCTTTTGCTATCATGACACAGCAAATTACAAATACTTAAAACCCATCCAAATCAATTTTCCTGGCAGATCAACGTACATTGCAGATTGGATGATATTTTTTTTTCTCTCCTCTGATGAGTTCCATGAAGGTAATGGTTTATTTGCTTGGTTACTTTTTTCCTCCTATCCTCTTCTGMTCTGAAGATCTTTAGGATTGAACGTGAGGGAGAGAGCCAGCGKTACAAGCCATTCAAGCAGCTCCACAACCGCCAGCTGCTGTGGCACGGCTCCCGCACCACCAACTTTGCCGGGATCCTCTCRCAGGGTCTGCGGATAGCTCCGCCTGAAGCTCCTGTGGTAGGTGAAACAGCTCCTCTGGCTGCCTGCATCCCTGTGCCTAGACATAGTCACAGTCAGGGACATCCTAAATAAGGGAATTTCTGTTTGGGGGGGGCCCTGTGTTATGTATCAGCATTCAGACAACATTGTGTGCCCCGAGTGGGTTGCTCACTGGTGTTCACAGAACCTGAGCTGCAGCTTTGCTCTCCGGGAGCCCAGCCAGGTGGATTCAATGCTGCTTTTGTGTTATTGCCCCAATTTTATTTATTTGTTTATTTATTTATTTGTTTATTTATTTATTTCCTGCTTGCAGACTGGCTACATGTTCGGGAAGGGCATCTATTTTGCAGACATGGTATCCAAGAGTGCTAACTACTGTCACACATCTCAAGCTGATCCTATAGGTTTAGTCCTACTGGGAGAAGTTGCCCTTGGAAATATGTAAGTAATTTATGAACAGTGTTTGCCAAATGTGCTTAATACATCCTCACAGAAGGTATGCCAGAATTGCAAGCCTTCTCTTCAGTGTGAAGAAATAGCAGGTGGTTTTTCTTCAGAAACAAGATTTAAGACCTGTTTGGTGGGGCAAAAAAAATCTGAATTTTGTACAAAATGCCATCATTAAAATTAGTAAGCAAGACAAAGGAGTTGAGTTCCAGAAGACTAGAATCTAGATTAACTTTATATTAACTAACCATAAACTGAAGCCTGAAATATTTGTGGGGTTTTTTTCACCAAGATAGTTTAAGACAAGTGTGAAGTGCTATTGTGTGTTCTTTGTGCTGTCCAGGTACGAGCTAAAGAATGCTTCCCACATCACAAAATTGCCCAAGGGAAAACACAGTGTCAAAGGTAAGCATTAGTAGTTGCCAGTGGTAATCTGTAATTGATGACATACGTGRCTGTGGTGCTCTGCTTAGTGAAGAGAGCTGTAGTCACCTCTTAGCTGTACTTTAAGAACTTGCATAAGGTTGCCCGTTTGTTTCATCAGGATATGTGAGTGGTGTTTTAAGATGGAAGTTAATGCACTTGGAGTATTAAGACTGAAGGTATCTGAAATTCAGGAAGAAACTTCTGTTTGATAATACATCATATTGTTCATTGTAACAATACTGTGTATTTTAGAAGAAAAGTGAATAGATGAGAAGAATAATAGTTTAGCTTTCAAGTGGCTTAGAAACTTGGACAGAAGGGAGAAGCTAAGAATGAAGTTCAGATGGAACAACTGCTCTCATTACATTTCTGTCTGCAAAAAATGTCAGTATATTGCATTGAAAAAGAAGATCAGAGAAAAGACCTCTAATTCAAGTGAAAGAAATGGCAATCATGACTGTCTTCTGTATCAAGATGGGAGAATGAAGAACAGTAACTTCAGTAATAAGTGGCTTTTCTTAAACTGTTCATTTTGAAAGGCTTAAAAAATCAGTTGCCTAAAATAGAATAAAATGTGATTTAGCACATTTTTCAATACATACTAGTCGTGTTCTTATGGATGTCAAATCAAATTTATATTGAAAATTTTAATGAGAATAGGAATTGGTTTGTTACACTTGTCTGAAAATGCTGCAATATGCATGTTTTCATTAATGTATCTCTAGGATACGGGAGCTACAAATCTGTTCTGATTTAGCTTTGATYATACAGATTAGACAATTAACAGTTAAAAGTCTAAAATTCTCACTTTTAATGCAGCAGAGTACAACTGCCATAAATAKGGTGATGCTGAATTGAATAAACAGACTATTTTTTGTGCTCTTTTGAAGATACTTCTCCGCTTGATTTGAAAGTATATGTGAAGTAGTATTTGGCTGACTGGGTCATTTTCTTTATGTGCAAAGTCTGTGGTTGCTTTCTAGATTTGTAACTAATGTTTTTTCCCCTTTCTAGGCTTGGGCAAAACAGCACCTGATCCCACAGCCACTACCACCCTTGGTGGTGTAGAGGTTCCCCTAGGGAATGGGATCTCCACAGGAATTAACGACACCTGTCTTCTGTATAATGAGTATCCTTTTTTGTTATGTTGGCTGCACACGGTGTGTGAGTGTTGCTCCATTTGCAGGACCTTGCTAAGGCCAGTCAGGAGTTTTGCCTCACTCTGTTTTGTTTGGTTTAGATCTACTTTGGAGAGTATTAGCAAACCATCTMTTATTCAAGGGGGATGATTTTACAGTTATTGCACCTGAATTGATATTCTGTGAAAAAAGGGAATACATGTACCAATTAGCTGTTCCCCAACAGGACTCCACACCAAAGTCATTGGAGCGGCCAGGCAATGCTGCCCCAGTAATGTCTTGCTCAGAGATGTGCCAGGACAAGGGGAGGGCCATGCAGCCTGTGGCTGCCCATTACTCCAGTCTGGTTTATTCCTCATGGTGCTGTGGCAGGTCCGCTTGGCCAGGAGGAGGTGGGGGAGCCAGGTCTGTGTTCTTGTGCTCTCTCCACATATCTTTTGTGTTCCCCAGACCTTTGCAAATGTTGAGGTAAGCCTCAAATGCCCAGCAGAGATGAGACTATTAAGCCTCTTTCTAAGCAGAAGTGCCTCCAAATCAATTAGTGCTTTGAATTCACAAGAGGTCATAAGAACACAAATAAGTGATGTCTAAGGTCCCAGGTCACTCTCTTCACTGCCAGTGAAGCAGGTAACCCATTAATGCAATCTCTGGCTTTGTAGAAACTGCCTTTGGTCTTGGTGAGCTGTTTACCTCCTACAAGCAGTCTTGGCAACACAACTCATGGCAATATTGGTTTTATCTTGAGTTTTCTTAAATACTGCATCTGTCAGATGATAAACTATARTACAGCTAATATTAGCTAGTGGAGGTAACATGATGTGTATTTATTTTGTTTTACMCTTTGGAATTAGAGGCAAGTTTGAGGGGTAAATATCACTGAAAAATAAACAAGTCAGCTGTGACTCTCTGAAAAAATAAAAATGTGCAAGCACTGCCAGCCATTGTAAAGCTCTTCTCTGTGATTCCAGTTTKGGTTTTTTAGTGGGAAATTAAGAGGCCGTTAATGACTTTGTGCTGGAAGGTATTAAAAGACTTACAATTATAGTTGTAAATGCTGGGTCTGAAACTGCAGCTSTCATCCAGGTTACATGGCTCCTCTGCTTAGACAGCAAGAGAGATGTGTGTTACTCTTGACAAAAAATTGTTTTCAGGAGCTACAGCCCCGTATCTGTCCATTCACCTGCCTGTCACTCAGGATTCCTGCTGCACAATTCTCCACATGACTTAATTGCTTGTTCCCARCTATTGTATAAAACATTTTCAGATTCAAGGAAAAGTTAGATTTAAAGTTTTGTGGTTTGAGCTCTTAGAAKTGATTAATCACACAGGCTCTCTATGGTAACGTAAGTTCAAAGGTGAAGTTTCACTGTGTTTTGAGGGTTTTTTGTGTTATTAATATCAACCGTTGTAATTGTTCCTTAACATTCCTCCCAGATATATTGTGTATGATGTTGCGCAGGTAAATCTGAAGTACCTGTTGAAACTGAAATTCAACTATAAGACATCACTCTGGTGAACAGTATTTAGAAGCCCTGTTAGAGTTATACTGTAGTTACACTATAGCGTTGACTTCTGACATGCTTATGCATTGACTTCTCTTACCAAGATATCAAGAGCTAAACTGCAGAAGAGATTACTAAATCCTATTTAGTACAACACTTAGTGAAAGTTTTATAAGTGTGGCAATACGTGGACCTGAAATCTGATGAGAACAAGTACCTGGTTTTGTTTTATACCACTTCTAATTCTGGTGCTTTAAGTGTTTCTTTTAATTGACCAAACTGACAGAAAACAAATTAGGTTCGTGTTCTTAGCCAAACAGAGCTGGGCAAGAGCAGGAGAAGGAACTTGAGCATGTTTGTGATACTTGCTCTGTTAAGGTTCCCCCTTGTTTAAGATACTCTTTTTCAGCTTTCATTTGAATAAACAATAAATGTGCATTTATTTTGAGGTAAAAAAAAAATAAAAGCTAATTTCATACTAACAGTTTTATGTTTCACAGTTTTGAAATTGTTTTGGTTTTGAGTCATAATTTAAATGTACCTGATAGAATGTTCTTAAACATGGTATCTCTCTCGAAGATCAAATGCCAAATATCGAAATCTGTAGTCATGTTTCAGGAAGTCATGGTGAAATGAAAATTTGGACTTTCCACTGAGACTTCATCTGTCAACAGTTGGTGTGGTAAACATGGAAAATGAGCTTGTGGCTGTTTGAATTTAGTATTAGCCCCAATAAACCTCCTTTAAATACCTACCTTCAACATGATGTAAGTTGGTTGTTGTAGACTCATATCCTAACAAAGCTGTAAGTTGAATTTGGGCTCAAGCTTCGTTCATCAAGACCTGGAGTGAGATCTRTTGCTACACTGTTGGTGGTCTTGAAATCCCAAATCTTGTCTCAAAACAGCAATACAAASTAATGATTTCAAAGTTTCATGATGTTTGCTACTTCTCACTTTCAGTTAGTCATTGAGTAATATGGGAGCACTTAACCRTAGAGCAACATCGGATCTTTCTCTTCAAAAATTACTGATTTSCCTGAGACATTAGGGGAAGTGATGGCTAATTCCAAGGAAAGGGACAGTTCAAGCTCATTCTGATGGCTATGTCTTCAATCYTAAGAAACCTGTGTGGAAACAGGAGGTCTGTTTCCTAAAACATCGTCTTGTCCYAGGGCCTTTTGTAAATGGAGTTCAAAGCCAAAGTGGTTCCTAATGGTGCAGGTCTTTCCAGGACCCGCGAAGGAGACGAGGATGAAGTGATAGATGGAAAACAAAGCTGCTGTCAGGGAGAGAAGGAAATGTTGAAGGACTGGGTAAATGGTATGACTTGAGGACAGCTCAAGAGAAAAATGGAAAAAATTGATTGAAGTTGGTGATAATGGATTTTGAGAGGAAATGAGGACAATGGCCTGTCTTCTGGCTCTTCAGTMGTTTAACCAGCGGCTAATCATTGTTTTGCTTCCAAAAATCCCTTTTGGTCAGTCACTTAAGTATGATGTTGTCAGTCCCTGAAAGAAAACATGAGAACCTGTTCAGTCTAGTTATGACATAGATTATTTTTTTTTCCCCCTCAAAAAAAAAGCAGTTTACCATTCAGTTTGGGACCAGAAGTTGAAGGCAGCTGCTTTTGATCCTCCCTCTGTCACCTGTACTAGAGGTGGCTGAAAGTGCCCTTTTGCTCCAACCCAAGCAGCACAAGGAGTGCTTTGTGCTGTGTACATAGTGCTCAGTTATAATTGCACCACAAGCCAGTATATCCCAAGCTGTCCCTAACCTTGCAAATATGGCAGGAAAAGATACAGGACTTTCTGAAGAGGCAGCAGGTGCCGTTTGGGGATGGTAGGAGAGCCCTGGTGTGACTGTCCTGCAGTGAAATCTGATCTGAATTCAGGCACTGCTTCTGCTGCCAGCTTGTCCGACTGTGGAGCAAATCCCCTCTCTGGGAAGTGGGCGCTGGTGCCACCRGACCCAGAGGATGGGCAGCCTCTCCCCGGGGCCAGGCTGGGAAGAGCAGTACAGTGACAGCCACTGAAGGCTTTGCTTTGGGAGTAYGTGCACAGAGCAGAGCTGGATGAATAGGTAGTCCCATTTCTGTCAAAAGCACTTGAAAGGAACGAGTTGTCAAGACATTAGGTCCCATGACATCCTCTGKTTTTTTCAGGGAAGGCATGTTGAGGACTGGCTTGTGATCTAAATGTTAAAACTACCAAAAGCAGCAATTTATAAATATTTAACCATTTTATCTTTATTTAGCGTGGCTGCAGGCTCTGTTGTACAGCAGCTCACAAACATTAAGATAGTCCATGCAGTTAATTGAAGGAAGCCAGTCTAGGCTTACTGACTGGCAGTCTGTAAATTCTTTGTGACTTGTCTGAGTTCATGCAGGAAAGAAGGTGGCTGAGAAAAAAAAGAGAGCACAAGTTGCCCAACCTCATACTTTAGCCATAAAATAATGACATTATACCCCTGCCCCCTTCAGTTTCTTATCAGAGGAAGCGGGGGGGAAGCCCCAAAAAATTAATTTCTATATGAAAAAAACTTCTGGACACACGAAACTTTCTCAGTGCCGTAAATAATTGTACTTGTGTTCTTAAATGAAGCCTGCAGTGTCTRTAACTACTGAGGTCACTGCTTCAGCTTGCTTTTGGAAGGCAGTTGCAGACCTCACTGAATTCTGGGAGCATAATGACATAATTGTCTGTTGAAGTGTTATTGTAGCCAATTTATATCCCACTYAGTGTTTTTCCTGAGTTGCTTTTATATGTGTGTTGAGGCCCCTAACTTAGTCCATTATACTCACGCTCCTGTTATGCCCATAAAAACAGTTTCCACTGTTGTGGAGTACATGCATCTGAATAATAGACTGTGTGTGTTTTGACTTYCAAATTAATGCCAGGCTGCTCCTCCAGAAATGGTCATTTTGGAGATGAAGTGGCACTTGTGAGAAGAAATGCATCTGCGGRTCCCAGCCAAGATGAGTTGCTGTGATGATTTTCATTTCTTCKGGTGTGAATGTAGMATGTGGGCCTGTGAGCCCTGCAAGTCSCTTCCACAGAAAGTGAGCTACACAGGGACAGGCAATCAAGAAGAAGGAATGACTTCCCAGCAACGCAAAGGGGAAACTACTGCTTCCCCTGCTCCCTCATTATAATTTCATAATGATTAATGCAGCAGGACTCAGACTTCACAATGAGGTGCTTCAGTGACTAAAGAGCACACTCTTCTGCCAGCTGTCTGTGCTTTTCTTCCTACTGCTAGGGCCTGGCTAGGGGAGATGAGGAAATGACAGCGTGGCTGTCTCTGATCCTCTGGACTCAGTACTACCTGCTCTGTGCTGACAGGACTCTAAATGCATTGGTCAGTAGGCAATGTAACCCATGTCTTAATATCATTTGCAGCAACTCAGGAGAAATGGGAGCGTGGAAGTGCTCTCTGAMGCGTTTTGGTGCACAGCATTAGGAGCGGTTGCCTAACGTGACCCTGGTGAGAGCAAATGGCAGCAGAGCAGCCAATTTAGAGACTTCCCTCCAGCTGTACCAAGCAGGTGAGTCAGCAGCACCTAATGGCAGGTTGCTGGCAGTGAGCTCAGATATTTTCAGTCACCATGCCTGTCTGGCAGGAGAGTTGTGTCATTTCCATGTCACCTAAGTGCAAGCTGCAAATTGGCCAGAGTGGTAAAAGGATTCACTGAAAACATTGTGTGTTTGTGTGCACACTGACAAGTGGCCCTGGCTGGGGTTTTGTCAGACAGGGTCATGTTTGTGTGACTTGAAAACAGTGAGCAAACAAATGAAAAAACAGAACACGCAGATACTGCAGCATTCATTAACAGCCAAGATGCAAAAGGTCCTTTATCCAGGAATAGCAATACAGTGCTGATTTTTACCTTTTCAACACRGAGAATGGTAATGGCTTCTATTAAATATTTTCCAAATGTAGCTGTTCAAATTAAATGAAGGAAAAATCATCATCATGCTGTTGGGAGCTGAATTCTACCCTCACCTGTCAGTTTGTGAGGTGATAGACAGGAGGCAAATCTCTTACCTTTTTCATCAGCTTTATTGCAGTCTACAAAGACTCCCTGAAAAGCAYTGAGGATTTTTGATTCCTTTTTCCTCTTACCTTTGCCCTGTAGAAATTCACACTCTTGAGGACCGTTGCAGAGTGTGATTGTGTTGTAGAATGCTTTTCATCCCTCCCCTGCAAAGCCCTTGCTCAGGGAAAGCTGTAGCATCAGGGTGGCACTGGGCAATGCTGCTTTCAGTGCAGCCAGACCTGAKGACAAGGTTTACAAAGCACAGCAGTAAAAACCTCACTGGTGATCGGTCTTCTGCCAGCTGTGGAAGTCTCAGTGTCACCAGTCTTAGGTGAGCATTAACATACAACCCTTGGAACAAGGGGAACACAGCTGAAAGAGAAATATTAGTGCTGTTAGCACATTGTTGAACTGAGCCTGGAAGGTCTGGTCCATGTCGAGCTTTTGGGTGGTAGAGGTGTTTTATTAAAAGGGGGAAATTGTGCAGGGCTTAATGTTTGGGAGGKTTCTTTGGTGTTCGAAATAGCACAGATTACTATTTAGTTGTGTTTTGTTATTAGTTTCTTTAGTTTCATGCCTACAGTGCTTTTCATCTGTCTCTTGTAGGAGCTTTCTTTGGAGCTGTGCAGTATGGAAAGCTATGGCTGAAGTGTTTTAGGCCTTTTGGGGGCTAAGAGGAGGGAAAGTTGTTTAAACAACCTTTTAAAATGACCTGGAAAGGGGGCTGGGAATGCAAGCTAGGCTTTGTGTTTTTTCTATTTTTTTCCCTTTTTTTCTTTTCTTTAGCTCTGCTACAATGTRCATAGAAAGCCCTGGGGGTAATTTCTAAAGCATTTAACTCAGTTGTTTCTTTACTTAGAAACTGGATTTTTTTCCCCTTGAGCAGAAGGGCAGCATTGATTTTATTTATTTATGTATTTGAAATTCTTTAATAACATGACCTATATCCTGCCCCTTTCAACCTGACAGAGTGCCGTGTCACCGGAGTTCATTAGCAAATTAAGAACACAAATTAAACTCTATTCCGTGTCCCAAGATACACATTTTCTATGTTTTGTAGAATATTCGGTTTCACCTAGGTGCTTTCAAAGAGTTGCAAACCATCAGGCATAGTATCCATTTTGCATTAYGCCACTGTGCTCTTGGCAATGTTTAAGACATGACATAGCCTTGACTAAGATATACTGTTTATTTATTTTGAAGCTCAATTTGCATTTATATATTTATTTACACATATAAAAAAGGAATTTTGGTTGGTATAAGTAGCAGTAGATAYTGTTATTGAAGCCAAACCCATGTAAAGAGTGGTCCATGGGCAATTAAGGTGCTTGTGATTCATGATGGTATCTCCATATTTATATTTCTTGATGCAGAAGCTTTAAAATTCAYTATGGTGCAGAGATCTAAGAAAACTACACAAAAACACCCACTGCTGCTSCTTGAAGAAAGCTTTCCGGGGTGAGATGGTAGAAAGCAGGCCAAGACACAGAGCTTGTTAGGCAACAGCTACCCACTGTCAGGGGTTTGTTGGCTTTCCCTGGCACTTGGTGAGAACAAGGGAGACCTTGACCTTCAGGCTTTGGGCTCCTCGAGTATTTTATATTATTTATAAACTGGCCCCTTGGGAGGAGTGCCACAGACCATGACAGCAGAGCCAGGGCTGGCTCTGTTGGGTTTGTTGTGATCCTTACTCCTCCTGGAGCTTCACCTTTGCAGTCATTTATGAAAAGCAAAGACAAGGAAAATAGGCAGTTTAGCAAAAAGCTATTMTATAATGAAGGAGGATGGATATAACACAGGGACTATTCAATAACACAAAAGCAGAGGCACAGAGTTTAGCAAAGTTATTACTCAGTGAAGGAGGATGGATATAATATAATGGAATTTTTCAAAGATTCAAAGCTAGCACATCAACTTTGGGATGACCCTTTGTAAYCGCCAACACCTCCTCCCCTGTTCCCCCCATCCCAAACTGCCAGTTGCCTTCATCCCTCATAAGAAGGACAGGAAACTGTTGGATCCAGTCCAGAGGAGGGCCAYGGATCTCATAAAGGGACTGGAGCACCTGCCCTATAATGACACTGAGAAAGTTGGGGCTCTTCAGGCCTGGAGAASGTTGTGTGGAGACCTCACAGCAACCTTCCARTATCTGAAAGAGAGCTCTGARGAAGCCAGAGAGGGACTCTGTCSGGAACTGTAATAATTATRGACAAGGAGCAATGGGTACCACSAAGTGAAAGGGGAATRCTAGGTTAGCTGTTTGGAAGAAGTACTGGGAGGGTGGTGAGACAGTGGGACAGGTTGCCCAGAGCAGCTGGGGCTAGCCCAGCTCTGGAAGTGTTCAAAGCGACGCTGGACGGGGCTCTGAKSAACCTGGTCTAGGGGAARCTGTCCCTGCCCCTGGCGGGGGATTGGAACCAGATGGTCTGTAACGTCCATTCCAACTCCTTAACTCTGTCTGTGTGATCCCGCAGGGCTCCGGGCGGCGCCATAGGGGAGCGCTCTGTTGCTGTGACGGTGCTGCGTCCTTTCCCCTGTCCCGATCCCGGTTCCTTCCCCCGGGAATGCCGCGGGAGCGGCGCGCGGGCCCAGCCGCCCGTCCCCTCACGGCCCGCGGGAGGAGGCCCCGCCCCGCGCGCGCGCCCGCCGCGCGCCCGGCCCCGTCTCCTCCCCCAGAATGCCCCGCGCCAGGCAGCCTTTGAAAAAGCGGCGCGGCTCGTTCAAGATGGCGGAGCTGGATCAGCTGCCTGACGAGAGTGAGTAAGGACCGGTGCCCCCGCTCCCGCCGCCCCCTCGTCCCGGCGGGACACCCGCGCCGCGTCCCGCCGCCCGCCCGCCTCCCTGCCTCGCTCCGTCCCTCCTACCGGGGGCGCT
>NW_026623467.1:343758-365489 GCF_030028575.1 Malurus melanocephalus | reverse complement strand
GCCCCTCCCGGGCAAGGCCCCGGCCCGAGCAGCGAACGGGGAGCTCCATCCCGAGGGTGCTACCCCCGCTGTCTTCGGGGGTGCCGGGGCTGGGCCCCCCGCCCCRCTCGGGCGGCACCTGCCGGGCGGGCGGGGCGGGAAGCGGGAGCCGGGCGGGGCGCAGTGACAGCCCGCCCTGCCCGCGGGGGTCGGGGCAGTGCGGGGGAAGGAGCGTCCTGTGCTGGGGAATGGGTGAGCTGCCCGGCGCTCCGGACGCGGCTGTCGCCCATGGGGGCAAGGAGACCTCGTGTTTTCATAGCCTGTACTGTGCACGGTGCGAGCAGCTCCGCAGGGCTGGGGGCCAGGGCGTGCACACACTGTCTAGGRGGCACTGATAAATACACAGGGAAGAGCTCGGGGACCCTGTGTTGAGTGTCAGCAGCAGAAGCCTGGCGGTACAGGAAGACAGTATGTAAACATGTGTTTTCATGCAWACAGATCTGTGTATCTGCCTCTCGAGTGCTGTGTCTAGTTCTGGACTCCTCACTTTTTGAAGGACATTGAGGTGCTGGAGCATGTCTAGAAAAGGGCAGTGGAGCTGGTGAAGGGGCTGGAATATGAGTTTTTTTGTAGAGCAGCTGGGGCTGCTAGCCCAGAGAAGAGGAGGAGGCTCAGGAGTGACCTTATTGCTCTGTAGAACTCCCTGGAAGGAGAGTGTAGCTAGGTGGGGATTGGCCTCTTCTCTCAGGCAACAAATGAGAGGGCATAATCTCAAGCTTCAGCAGGTGATGTTTAAATTGAATGTTGGGAGCAATTTCTTCGCTGAAAGGGTGATTGGACATTGGAATGGACTACCCAGGGAGATGGTGGAGTCACCATCCGTGGAGGTGTTTAAGGAAAGACTGGCACTGAGTGCCATAGTCTAGTTGACATGATGGTTGTTTGGTCAAAGGTTGTACTCAATGGTCTCAGAGGTCTTTTTTATCCTCAGTAGTTCTGTGATCTYTGTAGGGTTTGTGTGGATGTTGTTTCAGATGAGCACAAGGATTAGATAAAAACTTAGTGTAGATAAAAACCAGACACGTCTTGCTGTATATATGGATTCATRCACAAAGTACTTGAGTGTTATAGAAGAGGAAATTATTCAGTGTAAAATGTGTCTATATGCCATCTTGATATGTCCTCTTACAAACTGTAAACTCTCGCTAATCTAACTATAGGACATTAACCAGCTTCAACAGATGTGTACAGAATGGGGTAGACATCTTTTGGTGATACTGTTTTGTTCAGCACCATACAAGTTCATCAAGATACTAACTCTTTCCACGTTCAAAGATTCCAGGAGTGGAAATCTTGCTTCTATCTAATCAGTGTGGGTCTTTGCTACAGGTCCAGCAATTGGAGAAAAACTGGCTAATGTGCCCACATGGCTGGTGTCATTGTGTTAACTGAACAGATTTATTGGAGGAGCATCATAAATTATGGATAGAGCTGACACTCTCMACTTGGTGCAGCTCAGTTGTGGACGCTGTGCTGCATTTGGAGACTGATTAATACAAGTCATGGACCAATTGRCATGACTGCAATTAATAATTAGCTGCAGTTTATTGCTTATTAAATAAACTTGCCCTATTCAGTGGAATGGACAATGTTTAAAGTTACTGTTCCTCTGTTTGCCTTGCCCATTTTCCAGAGAAAGCTCTGTGTGTTTCAAGGAGTTAATGTGAAGTATGAAAAATAACTTTTTCTYCTCTGTCACCTTTATATTGCCTGCAGTGACATCAGGGAGATATGACAGATCTGTCACTACAGATAGTGTAGTAGAGTGTGTGACTCAGTTTCCCTTAGGGTTGGGCTATGCTGGAGACCCTTGCCACCAGTGTCAGTGTTAYGGTCTCTGCTTGGCAGGTGAAGCAGAGAGTGTGGTTATCTGTGGAAGCAATAAGCTGACCTTGACCTTAAGGTTTGTATTTACTTACGTTTGGTGCATGCAGGGGGTGTTTTCCACAGATAGGAAGCTTTATGTCTTCTATAATTGCTGAAGTGCTAGAACTGTGAAAGTTTCAATGAGTGTTTGCCTTGTGTTTCCATATCCAGATTTGGTGTGGTGATCTGGATGTTTTCAGATTACACTAATTATTGGCACACATACATAATTCTTTCATTTCCAGTCCTATACTTAAAATGAAGATGTAACCTTAGTCCTGACTGATTTAACACTGACTTCATGCAGCTCTCAGTCTGCAGCTTAATGTATAAAGCATAATAACAATAAGCATTGCAAAATGGGTTTTGGAATATTCCTTATGGTATAAAAATAAGTTCCTAAAAGAGTTGGAATAGTTCATGACTAAGAGACTTTGAGATTTATGTATCATGCCTGTGAATTTTCTCCGTTATAGTTTATAGTAAAGTGGTAGACCATTACTAAGTTTTCACATAAAAACTATTATAGGTAAAMACAGCATACTTGATAACATGAAAACTGACATTTTGCTGCATGGTAAGAACCGCACAGTTTTACTTTCCAATTCAATGTCTGATGAAGTGGAATTTGTCCCGGAGTGTTCTAATAGCACCTACTTGGCCTCTGGCAGGTTCCGTAATGCAGCTGGGCAGTGACTATTCCTTAACCCTGGAGTCAGATGAATGAAATGCTCATGGTTGTCTCTCATGATGTGTGCTTGTTTTATSTGCTAAAGTTACTATTGTTCTGTTTGTCTCTAAAGCTGGTATTCTGTCCATGTAAAACAGTAGGAGGGTTGACACTGACAGCCTGAAATAGTGCATAAGTTTACATGCATTTCTTGTAGTTTGAGGCCTTTCGTGTGATGCCAGGGGAGAGATACAGTAATCTAGAATGCAGGTGAAGAAAGAACAAATCTGTGGCCAATCTTCTAGTTGAAAACCTCCAGAATATTAAAAGTCCCAACTGCAGAAGTACTTCAAATAGTAACAATTTGATTTATATTTTGAAGACAAAAAATTTGTTTCTTCAGACTGTTGGGTTGGTGCCCAATGAGTGACTAATTTTAGTCRATGCCTTTTTTTCCCTCTTCTTATCTCCTAGTAACTTTGCAATGAAGGTAAATGGTGGGCAGCCTTACTGCTGCAGACCAGATGGCTTTTTCTGTGTCTCAGAAGAGGGAAACAGTGGATTGTATTGGAGCGTACATAATGCTGCCCTGTCTCTTGCTATGGGTAATAGCAATGTGATTTGTAGGTTGTGTGGTTCTAAAACTCATGCAGTGAAGCTGAGGGGAGGCTCTGATGTGAAATGAACTTTCTGCCGAGGTGAGGCTCTGCTAAAACAGGCAGCACGTGCAGACGTGACTAAAGATTGTCCCGGTCCCAATGGAGGCAGAGCTCTGCAGAGAACAGCAAAGCCCTGCCTCGGTGCATCTTTTGGCACAAGCCCATCTGAGGGAGRAGGATGCTGGACCCTGCTCTGGAAGAGCAAGAGTGAGATGCCATTTCTGACAGGAGGGTTCTTGGGTATCTTGGAGGGATCATGGGCACAGGGCCGCTGCCAGCAGCGAAAGCACCGGAGTGCAGTGTTCCTGCGCTCCGTGTCGGCAAACACCAGCAACTGACAGGTGAATCAGGGAAGGAAGGCAGACTGTAGGGGTGTTGGGTGTCAGTACCACTTCTGAAATCAGTACTTTGCCAAATACGATGTTTTGGTAGACATGGTTGGTACTGTTCATATGGGCTTTTATTTTAGGGAAGGGGGATAAGGATCTTTCTGCATGGGCTTTTATCACATGGGGGGAGACTGCAGCATAAGGGCAACACTTCAAATGGAAATGATTGTCTTTACCCCGAGCACAACCTTTTGCTGTGGTCATGGGTGCTCTGCTCTGCTGCTTTCCTAGATAGCTGCAGGGGTATGCAGCGCATCTCTTGCCACTTTCATTTTCCAGTCSTAAGGGGCTGTGAGCCCAGCACTGCTGTGCTCTGGATGTTTGAAGCAAGTCAGCAGAACTGTGTGAGATTGCAGTGTCTGGGAGAGGGCTCAGGGTTAGTGGCTGCTATACAGTACTCACAACTAATAATTTTGGGGATTATTTGTGYTGCCTACCTTTAAAATTGTATGTTACCATGGTATCAGTGTATTGTCCATTATGAGAACACAGTTTCAAAAGGAAGGCTTTGGTGTTGTGGTTATTGCTTACAAAAGTCCCGTAGAAGGGTTCACATGGCTGGAAAAGCTACTTCCATCCAGTAGTTGAATTAGGATTTGGAAATWCACGTATGTCAGTTTATTAGTGGGCTCCTAACATGAGGGAAATACTGACTCATGGTTGAAATGAGAAGTTAGTCTTTATTTATTTATTTACCTACCTCTTCAATGAGCCCAAAGTCTGGGGGAAGCTTTAAAAACTCTGCAAAGCCACTTTTCCTTTTGATGTGTGTTTGTTACTTTCAGAGTTTTCCTGAATAAGCTTTCCTTGCAGTGGCGAGTCGTTTCCTCTGCTGAAACAATGTGTGCTATGCTTGTGTAGATGAATGATCTCTTGGAGGATTAATGACTCAGTCTATAACAAAAGCTCATATTTTCCCCTTCTTCTCTATGAGTTTCTTCTGTCACACCATTTTTAGTGCTGGCAATGTAGATTAATTGCATAGGTTTTTGAGGTAGTCACGCAAYCAATGTTAAAATAACTGCTCACCTGTGCAAATTTAGACAAAATAGTGTAATGATCTGGAGAGAAAAGGCTTTACATCATGTAATTGCTGATCTGGATCCCAGAATTTTCTGTATTGATTTAGATATGCCCCTTCATGCCCACAAATTAGTGAAATCAGTAGCTATAGAACATCCCTGTGGTTACTTGTAACATTTATTTTCAAAATTATCAGCTGTTATAAATTCATTATTAAACTGAAATCACTCTCACAAACATGATATGCTTGWGTGTTCCTGTTTAGATTTTCAGATCGGCAGTGAGAAGCCACATTTAAACTGCTTTACTTAGTACTGAGGATGTACATCAAGCCATTTACAGCTGCCCATATTGAATTGTGGTCAAATTCCTTCTCTTCTGTTCAGTTACAGTGTTTTCAAATGAAGGGAGGGGCAGTAGGTGCTTGGTTTTAAACTTAAACCTGTCTCTTATTTTTGATAAGGGTAAAAGCTTCTGCACTTTTCTCCCATGCCTCAAAGCCTATCTCCACATCAAAAATACTTTTTGGAGGGTTCATATGGCTTYTAGAGCAGATAGAGGAAGGTCTTTTTAAGTTCTCTTTATTGCAATGCTCTGTATGTCCTCCCTTGAGCTGGGAGCAGTAGGTTGGGGCCAGAGGAAGGATTCCTGGTGACTGTGTGCTCAGGGAGCAGCACTTCAGGACAGGAGGAGCTGTCCATGTGTAGGAACCTGCACTGGCTGCCACTGTGGCCCATGGGTTTCTAAGCCAGCCAAGCATGAAAACATCAGGGTGCTTGTCGTGCCCAGCTTGGCAGACCTGGGGTGATTTTAACCTTGGTGGCTTTTTGTCAGTTTTCTTTTATATGGACTTCCCGAAAATCATCTCTTGCAAGTGTTACAAAACACATAAATACACTTACTCCCGACTCTTAGTTACTGATGAGCTTCCTGYTATGATACTATTTAATACCTCATAATCTAGAACGGTTATTTTTATTGTACATCTGTGGTGCACATATTTTACGGTGGAATCATTGGTTTGTTTTTTTTTTTCAGAGCCAGGAAAGGCCATTATAATCATCTTAGATGCTTCATTAAGCATGCTGGTATACTTGTGTTTGGGATTTCTGTGCATCAATTTCAAACATCCTTTTTAGCTACAGTTTTYTCTTTAAAAATGTATTGAACTTGGTTTAAGAGTTTGAGTTAKAGGGAGCTCAACATGCCTTTTCTTGGTGTAGTTACATAAAATCTGTTAAACTTTGCATTCATTGCTAACCTGAACTTATCCAATGTAATCTTCTGCAAAATAGGTCTAGTTATACCTTTCCTTGATTAAAAAAAAAAAGGCTGCAGAGCTATTTACCCATCTGAATTATYTTCCTCTATAGATACTTGTGATCAGTGCAGATCTTGACCTTCTTTGGGAAGAACAAGATCRGAGTGTCTTAACACAGTAAGGCATGTTTTTAGATCTTGAAATCTATCTCCTAGATSTCTGCTGAGTCTTTTCCTAATTTTACAGTGTGAACATTGTGTTCAGGTAATTAATTTGTTAACAACACTTGCAGAGCAGTACTCAATAGAATACTAAGACAAGGCTGAGGTATTTGTACAGTTTTCACTGGAATAGTGTGACAGTGTAGCCTTCTGAAAGAAGGCCTTCGAATTCCTGAGCTGCTGCTCTGCTGAGCTGCCTGTACTTCTTACCTAGGTTAAGGGTTTTTTTTTACTCTCAGTATTATGAAAGTCACCTCCAAGATCCTCTGAACCTGGAGGAGCCAGAAGTAGATTTTGGTTGTAATATGATGAGTGATTCATAGGCCTCATTTTTTTCTTTCCACCCATTTGTTTTTTAAGTGTTTCTGGAAATGAAATATGTGTCATTGTCATAATAGGTATTTACATTCAAGAGTATGTRTATATTCTACTTTAATCTCTGTTTATAATTAAAATGCAGGTTAAAAAGACTGCCTGTGATTATGTGCTTGTTATTCAGAACAAGAGTATACAAAGTTAACTGGCATTTAGTGTGAGGCTGGTATGTTATAAATCCARTCATTATTTTAAGTGAAGTTTTGTATAGTTTTAAAAAACTTAACCTACCTGCATCACTTCGCATTTTTTATAGTTTCTGAAATGCTTCTCTGTGTATCAAACATGAGTTGTGTTTTATTGTAACACATTATTCCTTAGATCATCATCCTGGTTTCTGATTTTGTGGCCCTGGTTTTGGGTAGTATTGACAGGACTGCAAAACTAAATGGAAAAAGTAGGGGGATGTACTGTATTTCATGGAGCTTGGTGTTGTTACAGGTAGCCCCTAAAATCAGTGTAAAAGAACTTTRCAAGAAAAGCCATGTTGGGTCATGTTTTTGCCATTGAGGTAAAAWTAAGCTTACGGACATCTCCATAGCCATTTTGGTATCCTACATGTATTCTAAAGCTTTAAGCTACAGAAACATTCATGTTCATTTTCTGCACTTTGTTACAGTAAAATAGTTTAGTTTAACTTTTGAAATTCCGTATCAGAAGTATTTTATTTGGACACTTGTATTCCTAAATAAAGATGCCCTGGTTACATTAATTAAGGTCAAGTGAAAACAAAGGAGCAGCCCTATTCTGACGTGTTTATGGAAGATTAACCATCCCATCTGGAAAACTCCTTGGCAACTAATGCTGTTTTGGAGTGCTAATCTTATAAAGCTAGGAAATAGCACAGTAACCTTATGCTGGCCCATCACCACCCTCACAGGTAAAGCAAAACCCTTAGAGGTTAGCAAAGCACCTCAGGCTCTTCAGCTGTGAGATTGTCACCACCTTCAGATAAAGCTTTGCTGCCTCTTGCTGGGTGTTTCTTTTCCACTATTAACAGTGTTAATATTCACCCTGGACTGGTTTGGTTGAGCTTGATTCACAGGAGCRAGATAGTGAGCAAAAGAGGAAAATGATTGTATGTTCAGATGAAGTGCCTGAGATCTTTCAGACTGATCCATTCTGGACATCCTTCTCCATTTAACAATCCTGATGACCCTGCTCCTACCTCTCCATCCCCAATGGAGACTACATGCTTTCCCATGTTTTTGAACTGTGTGTACTTACCCCTGCACACATTTCCCACCATCCCTTACATTAATTTGGGGGACACAGTAGTTCCTCATTGTTCTTAATGTTACCCACTCATTCTTGGTYGGTAGCAGTCTATCTGTGTGTTTATGCAAGCACAGTGTTTGATATTGGATTTTTAACATGAAATTAAAAAACAAAAAATTATGGTCCCTTTAGCCAATAGCTTAGTTTCAAGAGCTGAATTCTGTGTGAATCAGATCRTCATAGAAACACTTTCCTGTACCAGTCACTGATAGGTCTCCAACCCAAGAAAGATGCTAAGTCAGAAAAGMAATGTTCAAAATGGGTGACCCTTGGTTTTGACATGTAATCCCATATGTGTTGGCTGTTGTAGATTTGAACATCTTGGGAGATATTGAGGTTGAGGCTCTCTAAACCCCCAGTGAGTCAAAGCTAGTTCTGTTTCATATCTTAAACTCTTTCTTTAATCTTTTGGGAGTAAAGAAATGGAAACTTTGTTTTCTTGTTGATTTTTTATTTTTAACACATGATGTAATAAGATGACAGCAAACAAAAGCATGCGATGAAAACATAAGGGATTAGGGGTTATTTTGGCTTTTGCTGCACCTGTATTCTCTTCAGTGGCCCAGCCCAATCCAAAATGCTCAGTTCCCCCTAAAGGGACAATAATTCTTCCCCCTAAAGGGACAATAATTCTTCTGATACTATGATACATCCTGGAATGTATTCTCTTAGAGGCTGTTATCTCTGGCACTGTGAAGTTAGTGAGGTAAAGAGCTAGATAAAGGGCAGCCTCAAGGAATTTCAGGACTTTTGGAGTCAGAAAGTTCTTGGGAGCAGCAGTTTCAAAGAGAAGCTGAAGGAGAGAGCAGAGGAAATGAGAGGGAAAARTGGTTGTCACACAGGAACATAACTGGAAAGATAAAATTGATTTGAGAGAAAAGCATGAATCTGGGGAGGCACTGTCATGCAGAAATGTCTTCCCCTATGCTAGTGCAGTTGCTTCAAACAGCTCATTCTTAGAGAGATATTTGAAAATTCCTGAGCTTGAAGGCCCAGTGTAGTTAGGCCTAGTTTTGTTTTTCCTGGCCCAGGTGCATTGCAGAGGTTTTACAGATGCAGTGGAAGGGGAGCAGTGAAATTTTAATCTGTTTATTGCACCATTTGAACAGCTTGAGCAAAGTAACAATTCTGTCTGCATTTATGAGATCTGAMTCTGCTGCTTTTCTGAATAAAGGAGGTACCACCAGGGGGCAACTAGCTATCCATCTTCTTCCTAATGAGCACAAACTACTCCTTTCTTGGAAATTTTGTGGTGTGAAGAATTTTGAACTGGTAGAAATCAATACAAGAAAAAGAAAAAAGGGTTCATGAGTTTTCTTGGCAGTKGTAAAATATATTTGCGACTGCATCAAACAAGCAGCCACATGGTAGAATGTAGTTTGGACCTACAGCTTGTTCAGAATTTGCTGTGTTAAACCTAAGTGTTTAACATCTAAAGTTGTTTTGTAGGTGTGAAAYGAAAGGAAAAAACCAAAATGTGAATATGCTTTCAAGGTTTATTTGTAATAAACATATATGCTATCCTTAGTGCCATGGAGGGTGCACCAGGTTCACTCATGCACCTGTGAAAGATTTTAATATTAAACTCCACTTTCTGCCTGAGAAATAATTAAGAACTCTGCATAGATTGTATGGTTTGAAACAGCTTGTGATTTATATGGAATTTTTGATGTATTGCAGGTTCTTCAGCAAAAGCACTTGTGAGCTTGAAAGGTAAGCAATTAATATGTTATTTACTTGTACCCAATTTGCCTTTCAGGTGTACTTAATTTCTGGCTTCAGAAAGTTCAAGAAAATAACAGGTTTTTTGTTGAAATATGATTTGGTTTATTGTAGGTATTTGTTAGTTCCATAGACTAATAACCCTGGGCAGTTGAAACTGCATATGTTAYGGTGTATTTAGACACTGCTCTTCTGGGTGAAATTCCTGAAATTTTTTTTGTTCATCAGTACTTCCTAGGCATCAGGTTTGATGAGATGATTGAGGTAATCTTTCATCCCTTGAGAAAGAGATACAGGAAATATTCTTAGCAAGACATGTGACAAAATTTACATTAGGAGGGCATTTCACAATTTCATTGTTTTCTGTCAGCAAGTTGTGGGCAAAATCAAAAACATGCTGCTTATGTTTTGGTTTTTTTTTTAATTGTCTTCATGCACATTTATATACATTCTGAATAATTCTAGTCTGCTCAATAGTTAAAGCTTCTTTTTGTATTACAAGGCTTTTTGTTACACAAGGGAGAAGGCATGGCCTGTTGAATATGTTGTAACTAATGCAGATTTGTTAGAATAAAATCTTATTTACTTGTTGGTGTGCACCCACTTAATAATTTTCTAGGACTGGAAGGGTTCTATGTCTTGTAGAGCTTTGCTTTGTCCAGGTTTCAGTTACAGCTACAGTACAACTGTTGATGCGTGTCAACCTGACAGTGGAAGTAACTGATTCCAGCAAARGAGGTTTGAAGAAACCAAAATGTTGTCACAAGTAAAAAATATTTTGTTTGTATCTTCTTGTGCTGAAAATCTCCTTTTATTTTTTTTTTTATCAGTGTTAATAACAATTTAATAGAAATAGTGAAATCCAAAATCCATTTGTTATTGAATTCAAAGATATTGCAAGTAAAAAATATTTTAGTTGATGCTGTTATACTTGCTTTCGGATAGTAGTTATGTTAAAACATACACATACTTGTGTGTATATTAATGATGTACTTTCTTCACAACAGAGGGAAGTTTATCCAGTTCGTGGAATGAAAAATATAATTCTCTGCAGAAAACACACATTTGGAAAAGCAAGAATGCTGGTTCTGCAGTGGAAATGGTAAGAAGCAATCAAAAGCTTCACGATTAGTAAAATACTGTAGAGTGAGTCAAATATAAGAATCACAAAATTTGGCTGAGAGTTATAATTTTGTAATGTCCAAGTGTGAAATTATGTCCTTCGCAAGCACTTTGCACAGTTTATGGGAAGAAAACATATTTTATAAATGAATAATCAAATAATTAGATTGCTGATCTTTTTCAGGACTGAATAWTTTTCACTCTCTTTTTGGTAAAGCRTGTGCCATATGAAGTATTTATACTGCATCTACCACCTTGAGCATGGGAATCACCAATGCTGATCAACTATTTTTGTATCTCATGAAATATCTCACATCTAATGGCTGAGGTTGATGCATGAAGGAAAGGAAGGGAAACTGTCATAATGCACTTCCATCATTATGCCTTCTAGGGGTCAGATTTTAATATAAGTAATGTCAGTAAAATGTGTGGTATTCTGAGAAGTCTCACAGGAGGCCTTATGTTGAAGAGCAACCTTGGGGTGGGGATATAAAATGAGCCTGCAGCTTCCGAAGGCATGTCTGATGTTTGGGTTGACAATTTCCCTCTTGTTGTTTGGGGTTTTAGGGTTTTTTTTAGCTATTTGTTTCTTGTTCTTGGATCTTCTCCCTGGTATTTATTTTGGTAGGATTCATACAGATGCATATATACACAGATGTTGCTATGTTTTTATGCTAGCGAATATCAAGTCTAATATAAATATAAAATGCAGTTCTAGACAGAGACCAGAATTTTGTGAAGACCCTTAGTTCCTGCAGTTCGTGTCACAATTTTGAGCTGTTCTCAGGAGTGYCCATCATCCCACAGAAACAAGCCTTATTGGTAACTTAGAAGATCACATGTTCTAGACACCTGAAGTGACTGGCTGTRACATCTGTATAAAAACTTAGTCATTCTTTAGGTATGGTGGCTGTAGGTGTTAAAAATACGGAGTCAAACTTTGAATGTAGCTCGGTGTTCTGTAAAAAGCTGGGGGAAAGATCAGAACATAGTCTGACACGTTAGCAATGACCCATGTGGCTGAGATATGATGGAGTAGTTTGAGTTTACTGAATGCTGAAGTTTTGAATACATGTTGTACTGTCAGTTGAAAAATCTCTCCAGAATTGCCTGACCTATTCAGCTACCGTGGATGACACATCTTTGCAACTTGTTATTTTGCTCCTAWGTGAGGCACAGACAGTCCAGAGTGATGAAACACTCTTCTCATTTTGGATAGTTYTTTGGAGTAGAATTTGGCAGTTTCTGTTGAGGGTTGTAAAAGTTTGCTTGGTCTGGATCATGATGATTTGATTATCTTATCAACGTATAGTTCCTCAGTTCAGTGTGTGTCTTTCTTGGTTTGTAACATCTACCAAGAATTAATATTTTCTTCTGTGTGCTGCATATGCTTAGGYGTCTATCACTTCTGTTACTTAAATACACTTGCATAGTTCTTTGTATAAAATATATATGATTTAGAGTAATAGARTCTTATTTTCTGGGAACTCCCCTTGTTCAGATGGTGTGGGACAGACATTTTTAGCTACTACTAATTATTTATTAGAAAATATCTCTTTTCAAGCAGTTAACCAGTCACAAAATTATTATGTCTTTCTTAAGTGTAAATGCTTTGTTAGTGAACTTCTTGTTTTGTTTAACTGTGTTAATTTGTCTCTGACTTCTGTGAAGGGCTTATATTTGTCACTGGTATTCTTCACATTGTGGGTGTTACAGATGTCATACCCTTATCAATTTGTAGCATTTTCACCATCTGTACTGAATGTAGTCAAATCTGCATTTGTTCTGCCTTTTCTCATTACACTTTTAAGAAGTTTGAAGTACAGGGAATGACACAGGGTGCAATCTTGGGGATCTGCAGCGGAACCCCATTTCAGTTGTGGCTGGGCCACACAAYCTTCATGGAAGGGAAAGGAAAAGCTGCTTTTCCTCAGCACTAACAGCCAAGCACAGATTGCTCTTTTGTCCTCAGTGAAAGCAGGGGTCCGATGTTGAGGAATAACTGCATGCATGTTTTTCATTACATATTTGCAATATTGTTTCTTGTTTTCAGTCAGCCTTCTAAGTCAGCCTTCTGAGCTATAGCAGTACACAAGTAAGTTTCACTTAGTGTAGATTCTAAATTCTTTTTCCTGATATTGTCACATAACTTATTCAGTATTTAGTTTTTTCAGACTTGATCTTCTTAGCGTTTTGCTATGTAGGTACTTTCAATGAGTTAAAAAAACCAACAAACATACATCACTTCATTAGAAAATTCTTGCTAAAATTCTATGCAGCTGAGAACATGCAAAACAAATACAGTGTTTGAATAAACCTTTTTTTTAATCTGAAATTCAAAACAAATTGTTTAACAGATGTACTACTTATAACCAAGGCAAGCTAAGATACACAAGTGTTTGGACACCTAACTCTAATGGAAACAAGTGGGAGTTAGGTTCTAAATSCTTCCATGAAACTGGGGCAGCAGTATAGTRATGATTATAGTTAGCATTGGAAAASCYTGGAATCTTGAACTYCTTCTTCTCTCAGTCCTTAGATCTCTGAGTGCTAGGAGACACTATTTATTGGGTACCATGGGCCTGAAAACCAACAGGTGACAGGAGAAGAGGCATTTCATTCTTCTCACTGTGAATTCTGTGCATGAACAGAGAAATCAGATTTCTTGCTTGTAATTAATTCTTAATTCTTAATTTCATACAGCCRTTCAGAAATTCAAAACGGAGTCGACTCTTCAGTGAAGAAGATGACAGACAAATAAACACAAGGTCACCAAAAAGAAATCAGAAGGTTGCCATGGTTCCACAGGTACCTACATGTATGAAGATAATTTCACCAGAAAGGGGAACAAGTTTTAGTTGAAAATTAGAATATGTTTGCTTTTCAAGTTACATTTTTGGTTTATGAATCTTCTTGTGAGGAAAACTGTTGCTAGAAGTAAGCCACAATTCAAAAGAGATTAATATTTTTCTTCCTTACAACTGGTTTCCTAAGTTTATTTGTGGGAGTACTTGTTCTTTGTGATCCTGGACATAACATACAGAGCTAGAAAGGATTCCAGACTAATTGCCCATCATGCTTCTACAAACAATCATATCCTGTAATCAGCATAAATTTATTCAGCTTCAGTTTTAAACTACCTAAGTTTCTTGCACTGATTACATAACTCAGAAGGCTGCTATAGAATTTAATGTATCCCAGCAAGTTAGAGGAATTGCTGTAGATTTGTAGCCTAAATGTGCTTATGGCCACCTGTACTTTTGTGATCCTGTAATGCTAAAGTCCTCCCGTTCAAACAGGTTTTTTACCTTTCTGCTGTTTGGTTGTGCACTCCTTGATACAGCATGAAAGAACAGCTGTCATTTGTCAGCCTTTATTTGCTATGTTAGAAAGGCCAGCCTCTCTTAGTRAATTGGCTCTGTAGTGCTTTTGTCATCAACATCACTTCTCTGGGCCATCACCTTATGAGCATGAATTTACCTCATGRAAAAAGTACTACTTGAATACGGGTCTGATTTGCCTTCTGAGTTGTGCAGTGTCTAATGTGAAAGGTTTGGCACTTGCCTTTTAGCTGGTCCGTTTTGCCAGAGGTGAGAACCATGGCAGTTCTCTTCATTACCATGATTTCTTAAGAGTTAAAAGACTTGGTAATGTTCTAAGCCCAGTTGGTTTGTACTTAAATATCTGATACAGTAGATGCAGTGATTGTTAGGTAAATATTTGTGAGGGACTGCAGCTGTTGTAGTTCACACACCTTGCTGTCCTGCTAGGATTTGTTTCCTGGAGTTCCAGTGGAAGAAGAGGGACCTGTATCTCATGCAGCAGCAGCCAGCAAGGTCGCTGCCTTATGCTTTTTTCCTACTGTTGCTGCTACGAAAGTCTACAATACTGCAAATCTTCGGGGAAGGCTAATGACTGATGATGCCATTGGGACAGAGTTAAACTAATAGTCTCAAACAGCTGTTTTTTTTGCAGAAAAGATTTTCTCCCTGTTGGTTAAGACAGCCATCCTTGGAACAAAATTACAGATTTTTTTTTTATAGCCTTGTTTAAACACAGGTGTTGCTTGTATTATGTAAGCAATCTAAGACTGTCTTTTCTGTAATTTATCAAATAGTTTTCAAACTTTGTTAAAACTTGATTGCTTCTGTGTGTGGTAGTTTCCATTGCAGTTTTCTAAACAGACACTGCTCAAAAGTTTGGCTGTTACATTCCTCTGTCAGCTTAATCCTCAGTTTAAGAGTGAGCAAGAGTAGAAATTCTAGTGTAAGGCAGGTGCTGTTGCTGGCATCTGAGCTGCAAGCAAGATCAATTATCCTCACCTGAGACAGTCGGTGGGGACCTCAGAATTTTGAAGTCTGTATGTATTTTAGTGCTGGTTTTACCAATAATGTTGCCAGTTTTCAGTGCTGGAAAATGTTTCTGCTAGAAAAACTTTGTATGGAGATAATTGTATTGATCCTGTTAAAATTTGCCCTCCGTTCTGTTTGACTGCATTGCTGATATAATGCAGTAAGGGTTGTTATAAATCTGCAAGAAAAAAATGTCGTAAGACAATATGTGCAGACTTTTATCAGGAAAATGTAGCTTATTTGAATACTGAAAAATGTTGGACAGTGTTTAACTGTTTCTTTTTTTTTACTACATAGAAGTTTAGTACAACAATGTCCACACCAGAAAAGAAAGTATCCCAGAAGATTGGGTTACGGCTTCGAAACCTACTGAAACTTCCCAAAGCTCACAAGTGGTGCATATATGAGTGGTTCTATTCAAATATAGATAAGTATGTTTGATTTCTATAATTATCTCTTATTACTGTAGAAACAAGTAATTATCTGAAATTGAGCTGCATAGTCCATATGTTGGTTAGATTCTCCAAAGATTATTCTTAAATTATTAGTTACTGAAAGCTATTTTGTTTTGTTGTTGGTTTTTCCCTTTTTTATAATGAGCAACGTATGTGTTCTTTGTTCTTTGCAACTACCAACTTTAGAAAGTCTTCTATGGAAAGCCTTCCTTCATGGATATAATTTTCTTTTTATCATCTCTGTTTCTGCCAGATACCAGATTTTATTCMTAATGCTTTTAACATCTGAAGCATGAAGTTATCATAACACTTTTCTGATAATTTTTCTGAGCCCTTGGTCAGTTTTACACGGAGGAGGTAGGAAAGACACTGCTTCTTCATAAAGTGCTGCTTTCCTAAAAGGTKTAAAAAATGGTATTAAATATTTCTTCCCCATCATCCTGTTTTTATTGTTATCACTAAGAGGGCTTTAGGCTGTGACTGTTCAGCTGTTGTCCAGATATCAGAATCCTTCTTGGAKCTCCTGAGGTATTTCTTAGACTTTCTGCAGTTTGTGGCTTGGAGGTTTTGGCACTTGCTCTCTTAGTGCCACTAGCACAGTGRTGTGAATTGTTTAAAAGAACCATTYTCATTTCAAAAATGTAAAAAATACTATTGWTGAATGGAATCTAAAATCTGCACTGATTGACTAATAGATGAAACACAAGTATTTAATATTCTAAAGAATGGCTTTAGAGCTAACAAGCATTTTTTTCCAGAATGTACAAACAAAATAATTACTGTTTTTCCTTCCTATTTTAATCACAATTGCTGTAGCTTTTTTTCTTAACTGAGAAGGCAGTCATAGCAACAGAAAAACATTTTGGCGTGTGTTCATCAGAAGTGGAAAAATTATATGTCCATTTTAGTTAAAATTCATCATCTGTAGGATTTAATTCCTTTGGAAGAAGTAGTCTTTWCATGCCTTTTTTCCCCCTTATTTGAAAAAAAAATGAACAAAACAAAAAACCCAAACCCTATTTATTTCTAGGAGTAATTCTAATATGGGACATTTTTAGTCATGATTTTTACAGCAGTCCAAGAACTCTTAGTTTAATTCTTGAAGAATTGTCTGTGAAACTTCTATCAGTAGACTAGAATTTGAGTTTAGTAGGTAATTCTGAAAACCTCTTTCATAATTATCAATGTATGTATGTATGTATGTATGGTGGGTTGTCCTTGGTTAAGACGCCAGGAGCTCATCAAAGCTGCTCTCAGCTGTRAACAGGAGAGGAAATGTAACAAGAGGGTAAAAGGCTCAGATAAGCACAGGGGGGATCACACCAGTTTCTCTCATGGGCCAAACCGACTTGACTTTGTGGACTTAGTGTAATTTATTACCAATCAGATCAAAGGAGGATAATGAGAAATATAAACAAGYCTTACWAACACCTTCCCACCACCCCTCCCTTCTTCTCGAGCTTTATTTCCAATTCTCTATGTCCTATGCCCCAGAAGCAGAGGGAAACAGAGAATGGGGGTTGTGGTCAGTTCATTGGACATTGTCACTGCTGCTTCTTCTTCATTTGAGGGAGGAAAGGAAGCCTCACACTCCCATGGGAGACAGTCTTTTACAAAATTCTCCMATGCCAGTCCYTCCCATGGRCTGCAGTTCTTCACAAACTGCTCCMGTGTGGGCCCCTTCCATGAGCTGCACTGCTTTAGTAATAGACTGCTTCAGTGTGGGTCCCCCCYGGGGTCASAAATCCCACCAGAAAACCTKCTCCAGTGTGGGCTCTTCTCCATGGGTCCACAGGTCCTGCCAGGAGCCTGCTCCAGCATGGGCTTCCCATGGCTTCACAGCCTCCTTTGGGCATCCACCTGCTCCAGCATGGGCACCTCCAKGGGCTGTTGAGGCACAGCTGCTTCACCATGCTTTGCAGAGGAWTCTGTGTTCTGGTGCCTGGAGCACCTCCTTTCCTGACCTTGGTTTGGTATCTGCAKAGCTGTTTCTCTCAGATATTSTTTCTTCTGTCTYTTGCTGCAATTGCAYAGGGGTTTTTCCTCYTCCTGTCTATRTTATCACCGACTGGTTTAACCTTGGCCAGCAATGAGTCCTTTGTACCAATGGACATTGGTTTTCTTGGATATAGGAGAAACTTCTGACAGCTTCTCAGAGAARCCACTCCTGCAGCCMCCCTCTGCCAAAGCTTTGCCTTGCAAATCAAATACAGCTTGTAATGCTCATATGACCAGGTTAAGATATTATAATATAGTTTACTAAGAGACTGCTTATCTTTGGAAGAAAACCTTTGATACATCTTGTGTAGAGTGATATGATCCAGACTTAATGAGAAGCTTGAACAAGTGGAAGTTGTAGAGCTGTCAACTAACAAAATGTGGCTCACTGTACAAGTCTCTGAATATTTTAATCAAWTTATTGCATCCAAAATTGAAACAATCAAATAAGATGTCATGTCTGCTGTTAAATTTTTGAMATATTTTTACTTCTACAACTATTGYCTGTGTTTATTAGATWATTGAARCTGTTTTAGTTGGATTCTCTGTATACTGCTGCAGGACTGTTTTCTGTAAAGTCCCATTGATTTTGGACATGCAGAAACTTCTGAAGTGCTATTTGCTGCTACAGTCATCACAGCCCCTCAGAAGCAGATGCACCTGTAACTTGCTTACACAGTTTTCCAGAGCTTCCAATCTTGTGGATGCTGTGGATTTAGAGTTTGCTTGCTTAAGAACAGGCATTAGTACGAACAGTCAGATACAGATTATCTTTCTCAAAAAGACCCAAAAACAAACAAAAAAAAACCCCAACCCCAAAACAGAAACAACAAGAAAAAAAATCAAAAACCAAGCAAAGTAGTTGTTCTTTATGCAGATATGATAGTAATAGTAAATATGGATAAAATGAACTGTTGTCTTTGTTTCCTGAGCCTCACTGATCATTCTTTGTGGTTTCCTTTTCACTGCATGCCACAGCTGCAGATCCTTCTACTGCAAAACTATTCTCTTCCATTCATGCCCGAGTCTCCTTATATCTGTGCACCTTTCCTCTCCCCTACCACCTCAGACTCTCAGTTGAAAGCAGTGTTGCTTCCAAGATCCTCTTTGTTCTRTGCTTGGGTATATTCCTCTCCAAACCCCAGTGCCCTGCAAAGAGTGGAGAAAAGCAGCTTTATCTGAGATGCAGTTATCCTTTTGTTCTCACCAGGAGAGACCTATTTCAGTTGCACATAGTCTTTAATGATTAACCTTCTATTAGATGGGCATATCCATTGCTGCTCCCTTGTCTCTTCAGCCCAAGAAGGATGTGGTACTACAAAGAAAAAGGCAGTCATAAAACTGAGATAGATATGGGTTATAGCATCAGAGAGAAGTGTAAGTTGTGTAGGTTTGTTCTCTGAACTGTCACTTCTCTCATACTGATCCTCTGCTTCACCATGGAGTCATGGGATGATACAATAGAAGTCTCACCTGTACAGCTGTAGAGAATGATGACTTGGTTCAATTTCCTGTATTTTGGAACCCTCTGCTGAGTATCTGAGTTACAACTGAATGAACTGGTGAAAAAAGGCACTGTCTATTTCTCAGTATCACATTGTCCTTTCCCTTTATTCTCCATATTTCACTCTCTGGTTTCCTTCAATGTGCTGAAGTATCCTCTTGACACTGAATTGGCTTTCTGAAGTTTCATTTGGTGCCTTTATATACATTACAAAGAAGGATGAATTACATATGTTTCTCTGTAGTAGCAAGAGAAGGAAGCATTTATAAATAGCAGTAACAGCAAGGTTCAAAGTACAATAATCCTGGAAACTTCCAGGTTTTGTTTTCACCTGAATTTATTTCAGGTTTAAATTGTTCTTTGATTAGGAGTGTCTTGTTTATGTGACTGATTTATACTATTTTTTCAATGTATTTCTTATGACAGATATTTTTTGGAATCTCATGACAAAAGTTTACTAAGTGTAGCTAACATACGGCTAATTATGTTTCAACAGGCCACTATTTGAAGGAGATAATGACTTCTGTATATGCCTGAAAGAATCTTTTCCAACTTTGAAAACCAGAAAATTGACAAGAGTAGAATGGGGGAAAATCAGGCGATTAATGGGGAAACCACGGAGGTAATTTTTTCTTTCTTTCAGCTAATACCTACATGTAGTTTTGATGTTACTGGAATTGTTCCTCTTAAAATAATTTTGCATTCAAATAGTAGAACAAAACAATATCTTAAGAGTAGTAAAAGAGATTTTATTGAGGTGTTCTCTGAGCACTTCTCTCCCCCATGCACCATATTCCCTAAATGCATGTGCCCAGTCCTTGTAATTCTCGTGAGCTTGTCCTTGAAATGTTCTCTTCCTACTCCAGGTAACTGAGTGTCCAAGCTAGGATGTGTTGAAGTTGTTACTGTATCTTGTATACTGCAATGCTTCCGGGCCTGGAACACTGGCCAATTTTTCTCTAAGGTTTTTTCCTGGCTATAGCTAGTGTTTCGTGGGGAAAACAAATGCACAGTTTCATCTCACTTAGTTTATTATTATTTTTAAACCATTTTGTAGATCTGCAGCTTTTCCTGGATTGGCTACCAAAACAGAGAGAGGATAAAGTCACCCATAAAATATTGAACATTGTAGAGAAGAAGCCAGAATTTAATGAAGGATGTAGTTGTTTGGGGTTTATTCTAATTCAGAATTTTTAATTCTTTTCTCAAACCCACTGATTCAGCTTAGCCTTTTCACAAAACCTACATAATTTAGCCTGGAGAAGACTGAAGGGAGGATCTCATTTTTGTGCAWAAATATTTGAAGGGAAGGTATAGAGAAGATGGGACCAGGGTTTTTCCCAGCATTATCTGGAGACAGGAAAAGAGGCAGTGAACACAAGTGAGGTGGTAGAATCTCCATCCTTACATATACTCAGAGGCTTTCTGGACGTGGTCCTGGGAAGCCTCCTGGAGGAGATAACTTTCAGTTGTCCTTCCAAACTCAACCAGTCTGTCATTGTGTAAGTAGCATTTCGTAAATAAAATAGCCTTTTATTTCTGTAAATGCAAACATTAAAGCACTGAATCAATTTCTGCCTAGATCAGAGTCAGATTATATTTTGCCTGATGGAGATAATTTCATCTTCTGTACCTACAAGCAACATAAGTAAAAATTGTCAGTCAAGAGAAGGCAACAGAGCCAGATTGAAAATAGCTCCTTTTGGAAAGATGTTCATATAATTTGGGCTTGACTTACATAGCTTTTCATTCTTCTGTTGTCATGCTTCCCACTGAGAGGGAAATGGTGTATTTGGAGGTTAAGTCATTCAATTTGACTTTTCCAAAAGTGGTTACCTCTCTAAAACATCAGGTTGCCTCATTCATCAGTCTGGTGGACCAATGGTGAMACTTCGAAGAGTCTTAGAATGGTTTGGTTGGAAAGGACCTGAATGATCATTTGTTTCCAATGGTGGTTGGGGTCAGGGGATGCCCTGGGCAGGGAGCATTGTTTAGATCAGATTGCACAGCCCCATCCAACCCAGTGGGTTGCAAACTTCCTTTTGGTTTTCAGGAGTTCTGTGGGTTGTTTTTTTAGTCATGGGGAGAGTGGTTTTGCATTTGATTTGGGKTTTTTTGTTCAGCTATTATAGTTTGGGTTTTTTTAAGAGAGATTCATGCCAATGGAACCAAACATCTAAATGGGCAGGAAATTGTTTTATCTGAATTCTGAAGTAGATGTCTTTGACTGCATAAAGAGTCTGTTAATGAAAACTTTGAGTTACTGCTTTATAGCAACACAAAATAAGCATTCCTGTTTGCTTTTTATTTCTTTACTGTTTTTTTATTACTGGCAATCTTTTTCAAGAATTCGAAAGTGGCCTTTGGCCTTAGTTTTAAAACACTTTGAATTATTCTAAATAATTTAAATGCTTTTTTAAGACAATTTTCATCTACCACTAGAGCAAATTTTTTTTTATTTTAACATTCTGTAATTCTGTCTGTCCTCATTGTATGAAGGTAAGCTATATACCTTGTCAACAATAATACCTCCCCATGAGAGATTTAAAAAAAAAATTAAGAAGTTTTGTACCCACAGTGCTGATGGCAGAGGATARCAGTGTCTCTGTGTGATAGTTATGYACATGGTTGTCATMTTTTTTTCTGTTTMAATATCTTGTAATATTTTSTTATGTCTGCTGCTACCTTAAATGTCCTATCACACATCGTCAGTGTGTTTGATTGGCACAACAATATTCTTCATGAGGGCCTGCAAACCTTGTAAGATTCCAGTAGACTGTGGGGAAAGATATGCTCC
>NW_026623467.1:303363-343158 GCF_030028575.1 Malurus melanocephalus | reverse complement strand
TACAACGGAGTTTCTAGGCTATACAAAGAGTAGTGGTGATTTTTGTGGTGACAGTGGTTGGAAAGCCTCATATGGGAACCTTCAGTGCAGTGCATTATTGCATTACCTGACAAAAGTACCTCACAGCTTCAGTTCATTCTTATGAACTTATGTTTTTTTGCCATGTCTTTTTTAGGACTAGGATCTCATTGTGTTAACACTGGGATGAAACAGGTGACCTATGCCCCATATAACTTAGAAAACATGTATAAGATAAAAGGCAAATGATGTGTGCACRTGGAGTGTGAAACTGCTGGTCAGTGTAAAAGAAAAAATGGTGTCAGCATCCTGGCAGCTTAGTGCTTCCAGTCTTGTAYKCAGTGCCAGGAARAGAAATCATGGAGAACAGTGAAAGRGCTTTGTGGAGCTCTCCCAGTGAGGAGTGTACAGAACAAAACATAGGAATGTTTCAGCATATAATAGGAGAGCAGTAGAAGCAGACTTGGAAAAAGAAGCTGACTGCTTAATACTGAGTGAARTTTGACTGAGGAACATCTTGAAGGGCTTTAAATCAGAAAATAATTTGTAATGTAAAAGAGGGAACCAGCAGCAGAATTGACAATGTCTTCTAAAATAAACACATAAAATAGAATTTATTGATCAGTAATCAATACATAACTGTATGAGTTCCACAGAAAATGTTYAATTTGCATTTGACTGCAGTTAAGCAATTAACAAGGATGGCAAATTATTTKATAAATAACTGTTTCTGCAATTAAGCAGACTTAAAATAGCATCTGTGTATCTTTTTTAAATTACTTTTTGCATTGACCCAAGAATGAAAAAAACTTTTTTTAGTAAGGAATGGGAGATAAGATTGATTCCTTAATGTCTTTGTGCTTTTAGTATCTCCCTCATGAATCTTGCCTATTCAGTAGGTTAAAAGTAAAAGTTAATAGAAAGTAAGCACTTGGGAGTGAGCCTTCCATCTCTCAGATTGTATTTTAAGAACGATCGCACCCCCTAGAATGGGGAAGGGGACTGCTAGAGATGATCTGATTTTACACAGTAGCCCAAGATCAGACAAATTTGTGCTTTTACTGTGATTGACCACAGAACACTTAATCTGTGTAGCAGAGATTTTGGGGCTGAGCTGTGCTCTGCAGAGRTGCAAGGAGATGAGACAGAAAGGTGCCCTTTTATATGCTGAGTCTGGTGCCCTTTTATACCAAGTTAGCTAAATTGAGCTAATAAGCACATGGGAAAGGGATCTCCTGTTTGTTAGTAAGTGCTGGTAGTAGGGCACTGACAGCATGCCCTCCTCATGTGCATTGAAYTGATGTCCAGAGTAGACTGGGCCASCTTTCGCTTTGTTCTGACTCCAGGTGGATTCCTATAAACAAAAAAAGTCCTAAAGAGTTGTCTTTCTTGGATATGCTAATGCAACAGCTAGTATTTCTGAATATTATTTTAAAATAGACTCTTATTTTAAGAGTGAGARTTCTGAGGAGTAAGACTGTCTAAATGTGTTAAAGGAAACTTTTTTCTCTTCAACACATCACCCCAAGCTTTTTCATTTTCTCTCACTGATACTTTAAACTGTGCCTGTTTATTTGATGGGCCTTCACGTATGTATGTTTTCAGTGGTGAATTTAAGTATAATTTTATCTAATTATATTACAGGTGTTCCTCTGCATTCTTTGAGGAAGAGAGGTCAGCATTAAAACAGAAACGGCAGAAAATAAGACTTTTGCAGCAGCGGAAAGTTGCAGATCTTTCACAGTTCAAAGATCTTCCAGAAGAAATTCCATTACCACTTGTAATAGGAACAAAAGTTACAGGTAATTTCTTAAAAACAAACAAAAAAGCAGCTAAATGTGTTTTGTAAAGATTTCAGTAAGCCATAATACACTTAGTGCACATAATTATAATAAATACAAACCATYRAAAATATGGGTTTTTGTTARTTCATTGAGAAGGTGCTTGTGAAGATTAGGTAGTATTTTTTAAAACGGTGATAAGGTTCTGAGGTGCAAACTTAGTATGGCTTATTATTTCTGCTGTTCAGATTTTAGGGGTTCTTGTATATCTAATTTTAAAGAGAAGTAAATGGTTAATTGCAAAATACTGAGGGTTGTCTGAGTTTAAAATCTGACCTAATATAAAACTTGAATTTGATTTTTCCATAAATATTAAACTGTCTGTTTTGAAACAGATGTGCAGTTGATATTGCAGTGTAATCGGACACATTTGGCAAACATTATATTGCCTTACTAAAAAAGCTTACACATAGCTGAGAAAGGAATATTGTTATAAATATTCCACGTTTTGTCTAGTTTTATGAAAATTTGAATTCCTTCCTCCTGTGTGAGTATGGTTCAGGTACTTTTCACTTCAGCATCTCCCATCCAGGCCACTACTGTTTGTTGCACTCTTTGTGCTCGACAACACTGCGCTTAGTTCTTGCTGAAGAGCAGGTTCTGCTGAAGAGCAGGCACCTTACTGCCTCTCCTCACTCTCCTAGACCTGTATCCTTGAGTTGCTTTCCACACTGTCTTTTGCTAAATATGCAATCATCAGAGGAGGTGTTTAGAAATAAATGCTGTGCAAAATCATCTGGAAATTTACTTTTGCCTTCATGATATCTGTCAGAGGTATTGGGTATGAAATAGTAGGAGTTTCTTAGACATAAGTATAGTGCCAAGGATTAGATTTGGGAAATATTTGACCTGAAAACTTAAATTTTGTGAGAAGTTGGTAGTATTTCTATTACATACTTTTTTTCCTGGATTTGCCCTTCTTTTTAATATAATCTGTGGGCTTWAAATATACATACAAAGCATTACTTGCAAAAGATGTAATAACTCTGGTTTTGTTGATTGTGTCATAGCATTGTAATGTTTGGTTTCTTGGTTCTTTCGTTGGTTTTTTTTTAGCACGTTTGCGAGGTGTCCATGATGGTCTGTTCACTGGACAAATAGATGCTGTAGACACTCTTAATGCTACCTACAGAGTGACTTTTGATAGGGCAGGTCTTGGAACACACACCGTCCCAGATTATGAAGTTCTTGTAAGTATTAATGACACATTCTAAAAGTAGCTACAATAAGAAAATGCAATAAAAAAAAATCCACAATTATGTGCTTTAATCAAAAATAAGAAAATTGAAAATATTTCATCCAGGTGGTATTGTCATGAAGTAGAAATAAAWGTTACAGATGTATGGGAAATTCCAGGATAATCAGCTTCTACTGTTTATGGTTTTACAGAACAGGATAAGCCTCTATGATTAAATCATAATGGCTCAGGCTAGAATAATTTACTAGACCAACTATTATAAGCTGTTATAATTGTCTGAGTCCAGTATGAAGAAATACAATGAGTAATATAAGATTCCAAAGAAAATTCTGCAATGGAATCCTCCAAATATTTGCAGAAAATGTTMAAAAAAACCTGGCCCTTTGTGATTTGCCAAAGTCAGGAAAGGCCTGTGGAAGTATTAAGAGTTGCTTGAACTTGATTTTGAAATTCCTTGTGCTAATGAAGCTACCAGGAGGATGTTGTTTTGGTCAAATAATTATGGAGATTATTTCCCAGCTCCTAGCCCTTTTTCCTGCCAGACAATTCAGCCTAGACTGCAAGCTTTTTGGAGGACCTCACTTCCTTTTGTATCTTGTGTAGTGTTAGATCTACACAATTCCTCCAGTCTCTGTCATGATCTGAGTTTGGAATCTCTGCTGAACTCCTGCACAGTTGTGATTTGTCTGCCAATAGTATTTTTGGAAATCTTCATGCAGGTTTTATTTGTTGTGATGCCAGAATACTTTGAAAACTCCAGCAATACACTAGGATTTTCAAACTCTTGCCTAGACCAAAAGCAAAATGTTCATCTTTTCATGCKGTTGGGCATGGCTAGTCCAGGTTCCAGAAATAAATTATATATTCCAAAAGGGTAAAAATTAGTCAAAMACTGAAGCATATCCTTCCTTTTCATGTCTGACAGAGTAATGAGCCCCATGAAACCATGCCAATTGCTGCCTTTGGGCAGAAACAACGGCCTTCGCGCTTCTTCATGACTCCTCCCCGATTGCCATACACACCTTCACTCCAGTCGCCAATCACAGTAAGTTACTTCCTTCATGTAGCATTAATCACTAAAGTACTTTTGATACATGTTGAAGCTGTTACTTTCAACAGTTTTTGTGATTAATTTTCTGAGGTTATTTAGCAAGATAAAAATTTTAGCAGAGCTCTTTAAGAAGAAGCTGTTAATTTAGATGTTTTATCTTTTWTAGGACAGTGATCCTTTATTAGGACAATCTTCATGGAAAAACAAAATTTCAGGTACAGATAGTGAAACACTAGGAGGCTTTCCAGTAGAATTCCTCATTCAAGTGGTAAGTGTTAACTGCAGCTTTTAATTTTGTTGGTTTTGTCCTTTTGTGCTTTTTCTGYCTATTTTTCTACAGTTAAATTATCTTCTGTTTATTTATCACAGATATGGTAATGTCCAGATTAACTTTTGAAGAGATGTAAATTTTTTTTTATTCCCCTCTTCTTAATTTTCTCACTTGTTTATAACCTTTGCAATGTGCTGCTTTTCAGACCACAGAGATCTTCAGAAGTGTCTTATTTTCCCAGCTCTACCATTTTGTCTTAAAAAAAAAATTCCACATGCAAACTTCAAGACTTTTTTATTTATTTAAAATAGGCTTGCTTTGTGCAAAGGACAGTTGTGCATTATTATCTATTGTCTAATACTGTATTTTATGTTATGTAATGTTCTACCCTCATGGAGAAGAAAAGCAGCTCTCATTTCCATGCAAGTAAACATACATGTTACAGATAACACTACATAGGTGGAGACAAAAACCTGTTTTCTTTATGAAATAATTCCGCAGTTGTTTCTCTTCTTCCGCAGAAGAGCACAGACATGTAATGTTAGGAAGCTGAGGTTCACTGAATATTAAAACACTTTGAAGCATTTTCCAGGATGATGTAAGAATGTAATTGCTCATGTTGGCTTAGYTTAAGATCAATGATTGAAGTCTTTAACAAGGAAAGCAATTTTGAACAWGCCAAAGGAGATTGGAATGATTCATGTTTAAAATATTGAGAACTGAGAAATAGTATTACAAATGTCTCTCAAATTTTGAAGTCTGTGTAATTGGTCAAAAGAATAAATTTGTGTCAGTAGCTCAYGTGACACACTAACATTTGGGCCATTCAGCATAATGAATTTTATTTGACAGAATTATCTATTCCCTTTTTTTAGAGGAAACTTGTATGAAGCTCTTTTTGAAAAAGGTGGCTTGGCATCTAGCTAAGCTAAGAAAATTTAAAATAGACATAGTTGCTATAGMGTTAATTATGGTAATGTTGAATGAACAAAAGATAGTCTTTATGCAGCTAAACTGTGTCTGCAGCTGTCCTCCTATATGAGTCACAGAGTATGATCAGTGAAACTRGGTAACTAAGGTGTATTGAGCTTTGCAATTACTTAATGCAACAAATTGATCTGTTTATGATACTGTTTCTATATTTCAAATATGAAAACATGCAATTAGTCAAGTTTGGTTGTATATTACTGCTCAGTATAAGGAGCAGTATACATATTTACAAGTATAAGCCTCTTACTTGTATTGCAAGTGGTGGCATTTTACAAAGATACCACAACAATACGTATTTTTGCTTGAAGATTTTTAAAATGCATAGTACAAAATTGATCCACAGACTTTTGACACTTGTTCATGTGAGCAACAACAAAAAATTGCCAGATTTAAATATTATGGAAGGACTTGAAGCATTATTTTTAAGCATCAATTTTTTTATTAGCAGTGTGAGGAGGTACTGAAATTTGGTGTTGTGAAATACATGAGACTGGTGAATGCTGATTATTGATTATGCTGTATTCACCAGTCCATATGTATTTTTATGTTAAAGTTTACTTCCTGCTCAGGATGTTCTAGCCTTTCTGATACACTGGTACTTTTAAAAAGTCAAAGCCCTGGTTTAATGGTGATTCAGGAAATAAATGATCTGAAGATGTTTGATTCCAGGAGAACTTTCTGGGGAACTATTRCCAGGCAGTTATTTATAAGACCACAAAGAAATAATTTTATGGGAAGAATTTTGAACAAAACAGAAAATACACAGCACACCTTAGATAWGGTTTCAAACCAGCCCCTTGTTTCTCTTTTATGGATTCTGAAATTAATTTGGAAGAAAAGGAAAATAACATGCTGACAATGGCAAATAAATGTTAGTGGATATTCTCTTTACCTATAACTTTCAGTTGTTTGCAAACACTGAGACTTGTTACAACTATTTTCATCGTTGTTCTACCCTGTCGTAGTKTTTTGTAATCTTTATATTAATTACTACTTGTTATATTTTGACATCTGAAACTGTGTATTAGAAGACTGGCTCAAAAATTAACATGATATTAGGAATAAAGCAATAAATGAGTAATAGATTTTTAAAAATCTTTCATGCTTAATTCATTATGTATGTATCTTTAAATATTTCATATGCTATATGGCAGGTCAAAATCGATAGATTGCATTCATACATTCTAACCAGTATTGAAATCTGGAGTATGTTTTTCCAAGCATTCAGCTGCAGCTTTTTTTATTTTCCTTCCTCCCCGCTTCCTTTTTCGGTTTGGGGTAAAAAATTCGATTGGAAGGCAGCATTGTAGACAAAGCAGATGTTGGCAGGGCCGCTGTGTGCCCGGTAGAGGGAGTGTGGTGATGCAGCACGGGTAGAGTAGTGACCTGCTGGCTGCATGTGGGGAAAGGAAGGATCTTCCCAACTTAARTGCAGGAGGATCAATCTGAAAAYGGATACTCGATTTTTGACTGTTTTYTTGCTTATGAAAATTCTGAAAATRTATTCACACTTCACTTTGAAATGTTCATATTTTCTGACTAACAGATTAAATCGGAAATAAAAATCTAAGCATTCTGGTTGGGTTGTTCTTTCATTTCTTTTAATGTGGAACAGAATTGTTAGAAAAACATGTTTCTAGTTTATTGAGAACTATAAATTGCGACAGTAAACAGGATGAGTTATGTTGAAAATAGAGCTGTTAGGCAAGAACTTCTCAAGACAAATAGGGCTAGACAGAATTACAGCATTCACTGATGATAATGGTAAATGAAAATGTAGGTCTGTGTAATCAAATGTACCCATGAGAGAAAGTTGGTGGACATGATAGAAACAGTGAAAGTCAGATTATCTTGATCACTGGCATATATCTGGGAATAGAATGAATATGATAGAAAATCCAAGTTCATCAAAGAGAAGTGGAGCTGTGCATCCTCAAATATGTCTGCACATCAAAGCAGAAGTTAGGAATCAAATGCCTTGCAAATTCGGGGAACAAGTGATAYATTCTGCATTAATTTGGGGACTCAGCAACTACATGAAGGAGAAGAATGTGTTAGGYAGTTGCTGGATGGTGGTGACAGCAAGCTTGACAAGTAACTTTCTGGCAGCAGTGGCAGATGGTGTACAGTGCTTTTCTTCCTCCCAGGTGTTTTATTGGCAACATGAGCACTTGTGTGGTGTGTTAGAAACTAGATCAGATAGATAATCCAGCTCACAAGTAACAATTTTAAACCTCTTCTTCCTTGCCCCTTCTGAATTTTTGTCATTATGTYTTTTGTGATTGGGTTCTTCATGCAAAATGCAAAGAGCAAAAATGCAAGTGCTGGCTCAGCACAGGCACTGGGGGACAGCACAAGGACCGAAATGAGCAGCTGGAATTGGAGGCTGATAACCCATGCAGTATTGCCTCCGTGCCTCTGACCATGGCTTACCATCTGTTCGTAAGATGCATCTGGCAAAATATTTGGAGAGGAGAGAGAGAAGTGCCATTAGTGCCATTTTAYAGGTTTAGTTTACAGGTGTGCCTTTTAGAATTTTGTTATAGGCTTCCTGTGCTTACACCAGTAAAGATGGCAGTGAATGGAAAAAAGATACAAAAAAGGCCACTAAAGTTCAAGAGATGAAAAGTCCTTCATGGGAGTGGAGTCTGGAAAGGCTCAGTTTGTGATTAGTTTAGYGGAAAAACAGTGGAGAAGAAATGCTTTTATTGTCTCTGAATAAACAAGGATAAATACAAGGAAAGAACATGATATTTAGATGAAAAACAGCTTTGGCTGTTTGGCAGTATGGAACAAATTGCTATGAAGTGTAAAAGAATGCATTTAACATGGAAATTCCCAGAATAGTCTTCATTAGCTGAAAGAGATCCTGGAATAATTTTCTAGTTACAATTTGTGAGGGCAAACAACATGCCTGCATWAAAACTGAACTTAAAAATCACAAAGGAGGTTATATATAAATCAGATGTATGTTGGACTAGAAATCCCTATTTCTACCAGTCACATGTTTCACTACTAGGATGCAGTTAACCCCTCTAGAATTCAGAAAACCTGAAATTTTGGCTATGTTTACATCGGTAATAGAAGTGTTGCTGGTTGCAGAGGAGCTAGSATTTCTCTCAGGGCTTTAGAGTATGCACAGTTTTAGGAGTGAGATGTGTGTGTTGAGAGTGGTCCCAGTGATTTCCACTTCAGTCTGCTGGGTCCCAGGGGCAGGAGAAGCAGGATATTCCCATTATGAAAGAGGGAAATGGAAAGCCCAGAGTTGTTCTGTATAAAATAGATCCAATCTGTATACCAGATTTTACTGCAGGAGTTTACACAAAGAGCTGGTGCTCAATTGAGGGCACAGCTGAGAACTGTGTGAAAAAAAAAGGTGTGGTAGGGTGAGTGGTGCGAAACATAGCGTCATGACCATAACACCCTTTGCTCTCCTTCAACCTGTAAAAAAAAAGGTTCTTCAGCCTCTAGGTGGCCAAAAATTATATTAGTCTTCCTGTAGGGAATTGCAACTGATGGAATTTAGCACTCATCAATTTAGGGCACTTGGAAATGCTTTAAAAACCTCTRGAAAACCCATCATTTAATTTTAATTACTTTTTATTTCTGCATCTTAACTTGATCARCAACTGAGAATTACATTTTAAATTATGAAAGAAACATGTATTTTTTTATCTTGAATTTCTGTGGCATTTCAAAACTGCTTAAGGACTTATTCATTCTAAAAACATTTCCTTTGTTTTAGACCAGGTTATCGAAAATCCTTATGATCAAGAAGGAACACATCAAACAATTGAGAGAGATGAATACAGAAGCAGAAAAGCTGGTGAGAATGTTCTCTTTTCAGTTCTTAAAGCAGGATATGCTTTAACAATTAGTGCAAATAAATACAATTAGGAGGAGAGTCTACAWAAAATCTGTATTTTATTGCTTTCTAGAACATGAAATGTCTTATTTTTAAAGACAAGTTAGAGARTCATTTGTTTCAAATATGATTCTCCTTTGAAAGTGTTATGCTTTGGAAACTGATTAGTGGTAACAACGGGATAGCACATGTCAGTTAACACATAAAATAGGGAAATACTAAGTACTTTGAGAATTTGAGGTACAAGTTTATATGGTAAGACATTTATGATAATACTCTTGCAGATGATAGATACTTATTTTCTAAGYTTTCTGGTTAAAGCAGTTATTCATTTCAGAGATTTTCTGTGTAAAGCTCTGAGTGGCCTTGACTGGCATTTAAAGTTACAGTATCAGAACAGTAACAACATAATTAGCAGCAGCAGAATAATTTTTTCTTGACAACTAATCAGCAGTCRGTAAATCAAAATAATAAGAGTGGCTCTTCTACCACCCATGGCCATAAATTGAATTGAAAGCAGAAAGCTCTCAGTCTCACCCTTCTGCCAGCATCCATCCAGGCTGTTGTCTTTGCAGCACACAGAAGGCCAAAGTTTTGTGGAGAGGAAGAGGGGTCCCTTTTATTTCTTGAAACAAAACAGTTTATTTTTTAATGTAAAATATTTGAATGTTGAAAGATTTATTGTGGGAAGATTTCTTTGTGCCTTCAATGATGATGTGCCCCTGTGTGTTCTGTTACTCTCTTCCTACTGCTCCATCCCTATGTCTCTGTCATTTTCTTCTTCTGTGCCATGGTGTTCTTCAAAACCTTGTTATCATTTCAGTTACTACATCATTTTTCCTGAATATCAAATGTTTTGTCTTTTAATTCTGTCTAGTAATAAACTAGATGCAAAAAGAAGTAAGATTAAAACATATCATTGTAACCTTTAATTCTGATAACGAAAAATTACCAACTCTTTGTAAAATAAACTGATTTTTCTTTCTAAGATATTAGTACTTTTGCATAGATAAGGAGATTGATAGGAYTGACAGTAGCCTTCCTCTAGCAAGAACCCAAATGTTAGCTCAGTTACTRAGTCATAAATAACTGAATTGTTATTTTTCTTGGTCTTCGTATTCTACAAAATTGAGGGAACAAAAAAGCAGCTGGGAAGGGAATCTGGAAATAGATGCTAAAATTGATACATTTTAGCTCAATTGTAACCTGGATAAAGACTTTGAGATACTTYWMAATTCTTCCCTGCTCTATTTCCTTTGTGAACCAACAATCATAAAGCAACCTTCATTAGTATTAAAGACAGTCCTGATAAAAATAGAGGATGTGATACCTTCCTATTGGGCCATATTCTTAGCCTGTCTTCTAATCCTCTTTGTCCCTTGGCAATCCCATCGACATTTATGCAGCTGAGTATGTGTTGCTTCTCCTCTAAAACATATTTTTTTTAAAACAAGAATCTTTTTCTGGCCCCAGTTCACTTCAACATCCATAAAATAGCTGAACATGAATAAAATTKAATCCTTTWGGTTCATTCAGATGTACTTTGAATWCARAAGTCAAACTTTGGTAATAATTCATACAATTGTCATTTGATAATTGTTACAGTAGCGCTGCTGTTTGCTTTAAAAAGTACTCATTTTATGAAGACTTCTGTTTAATGACTGATTTGATATAGAGATACATGGGACTGACCAAAATCAGAACTGATACTGAATRTAGTCCTTTATTATCTGACAATAATAATGAATTTACATGAGTCAGGGGGTGTCTTCACAGGAGCTACTAATGTATATAACTGCACATTTTTTGTCTCATTTCTCTTGACATCACTATACTAGCCTGGGTTGCAGGCTATAAACAAATTAATGTGTACATAAATTTGCTATAAACAAATTAATGTGTACATATATTTGGATAAACAAATATAAAGAAAAAGGACGTGCAATAAAAACAATGCAAAGGTAATTCTGGTTGTCTCAGAGAAGCATCCAGAACCTTGGTGGCAGAGGTGTTACCTGCTTCCRTCTACTGAAAGCCATCCATCTTTTGTCTGCCAGTTTAACTGYTGGTCAGTGTTTCAGATATCAGGTTGTGTCCAGGTCAGAAAAAGTACTGCTATCAAGAAATATTTCTTTTGCTATCACTAGYATAGAATGCTCTTAGCTTTTCCTCYCCAAYTGGGAATTCACAATTGTCTGCAGCTTTCCCAGCTGACCTGGGGTAGTTCAGTGTGCTCTAGGGAATCTGGTCACTGGGAAGGTCTGAAAGTTAAGTTTCTTTATGTTCCAGAGCTGCAGAAAGTGTGTCAAACTTACGCTGCTTTCCAGTGAGTTCTGAAATTATGGTGTTWATTTACAGACCTGTTAAGTTGGTATTCAGATTTGTAAATCTCTGGAGATCATCTCAGTGATTAAGTTTAATGGGGAACTTTGAACTGAATTCATACCTGATACCTTTTGAATTTTTGACCAGGATCTTCCTGACGAAGGCTCTTGATTTTGCAATTTGCTTTATCTTGTGGTATGGAAACTATASCTGTAAGTTTTGATTGTATTGAGGTACYTGTATCTCAGTCTTGTGGCTGGAAYGATGTCCAGCTTCTCTTGCAAGAGGCAATTTGTAGAGGACATTCTGTAATATACTCAAGGTTTTGTTTCAATTTCATAAATATCACCCAAACAATGTCAAGCTACAAAAAGTGTAAGAAAAAAAAGGTACTGTATTTTGGTATTTATTATTTTGTGGGAAATCATGCTAACAAAATATAGTTACCAAATACAAGCTCTAGTAAGTTTCTTTTTGGGAGAATTGTTAGCTGTAGCAGAAGGTGTGTAGCACTGAGTCATCCTAAAGTGACCAATAATGTACTCGCCAAWTGTGCCTCCTCTGCTGCAGCAGAGGTGGTTGAGGCCATGTTGTCCTGTACTGTTCCTCTGTTGACAGGATAGTTTTCTACTCAACCAATGAGAGAAGCCATGTTCAGCTACTGGAGAAATAAGCAGGTCAGACCAGTCATCTTCTGTAGCATTTACCACCATAGATTATTGTAGTACTTGAAGAAGAGAATGGTTGCTACCTACACAGTTCTGCTGGGAGTTATAAATAGTAATACTGCATTTTAATATTTTGTATGTTAATGCTTTTCTGTTTGACACTGGAATTTCAAGTACCTCAGTATTGTTTCCAACTAAAAACTCATTTTGACAAGGTCAAAATCTGTAACTGTACAGTATTGCATTAACTTTGATATGCTTTATGTTTTCCACAGAAATCCTATTCCATGCCAATAGGCATTGAATTTCAGAGGAGATATGCAACTATTGTTCTAGATCTAGARCAGCTAAACAAAGACTTAAATAAAGTATTGCATAAAGTTCAACAGTATTGTTACGAGGTAAGWTTTTTCTGGAATCTCTGTGTACTTGATGGTTTTGCTTAACCTAAATAGAAAACAGAATATCTTGGGAACAGGGTGTAGGTGAGGGCCACTCTGAAATGAAACTATTGGTAGCTATATTGTATTCCTTCTCTCTGTCTGCCTTTAGCAGTCTTTAGCAACAGGCACTTGTCCTGATTACCAGTGGCCTGTTCTTAAGTAGACATACAGAAAGAAAAAATACTGTGTATTAAATAGACAAACTYCCTTGGAAATCACTTCATTTCACACATCCACCAAATGCAAAGGATATCTTTATTYTTCATTTTTCCCCATTATATCTGTGCAGCTTGCTCCTGACCAGGGCCTCCAGCCTGCTGACCAGCCCACGGATCTGAGGCGCAGATGTGAAGAGGAAGCTCAGGAGGTYGTCAGACAAGCAAATACCTCATCAACGGGACAACTCTGTGTGGAGAGTGAAAATTTAACTGATCTTATCTCTAGACTTACAGCAATATTACTGCAAATCAAGGTAAAAAGTTTGCATGAAATAGCTTCTCTCATACAGCACATTGTATTAAAGCTCTGCCAGTTTTTGTRCTGAACTGTGGGAACATTTTTGTTTTCTTCTTCTACAGTGTCTAGCAGAAGGAGGTGATCTGAATTCCTTTGAATTTAAATCACTAACAGATTCATTAAACGACATTAAGAATTCAATAGACTCCTCAAATATCAGGTATTACTTTTTGAATATTTAATTCTTAATTACACACTTTGTGACAGCAGGCAGTTCTTACTGTATTTTAGAGGTGAACATTGATTATAATTAAGGGGTTTAATCTGGTAACTTCTACTTATAGGAAGGGTCCCATCTAAAAGGGGGCCTTCTTAAAGGGAATGTGAAATGAGCAGTTTTCTGTTTGAACTGAAGTGACATGCTAAGAAAAAAAAAAGTTTAAAAATGCTAAATGGATGCAGTGACAACTAGATTTTCTTGTTCTTTAATAATTTATGACAACTAAAAACTTATTTTAGAACATTGTCAGATTTTGAAATCCCACTAGTGATAAAAGTTTTTTAAACCAGAGAACAGTACAATTTCAATCTTCTTTTAGCATATTCAGTGTCTTGTCTGTAAATATCAAAAGGTGGCATATGAGACAATTAGATGTTCTGAGCAGCTTCCATTGGCAAGTTTCTAAACCAAGAAACAGAAGATTAGCCATATTGTGCCAGATCAAAGGCCAGTCTAGTCAAGATGGGACATTTTTCAGCAGTTGTCACAAGCAGGTGCYTGAGGAGGCATCATAAAAATAGCAAGAATGTGGTCTCAAGAACATAGTGATACTTGTCTGGATTACCCTGCAGCCTCCAGCAATTTGTGACCAGCATTTTTAAAATAATTATAATGATGCTAGACCATTTAGAAAATAAACTGAAATGCTAAGTATTTTCTTATTAATGTTGCTTGTATTGCTAAATAATAATGGGAGGCTGTACACAGAAATTTTAAAATTTAATTTTTTTTTTTCCAAAGATAGTAGGATTGCCTTTTGATTTCAAACTATTTATTGAGAAACTCTGTTTTATACCATTTTTCATTAAGAAAATAAAACYTCAAACATTAGTGAAACCTCTTTATAATCAACTCTGCAAATTGCATATTGGAATTTATTCAAGTAAAGGTTGATGAACCCAGCAAAGAAAGTGATGATGTTTCCATTTCATGGTACTTATTTTGGCTATTTTAGCATCCATTCATAATATTTTAATTTCACTAACTCTGGTCGCGTTAAAACCTTACTTTAAGTGCCCAAGTCAGTAACTTGATTTCATTGCAGCTGTTTGTGTAAGTTCTGTTTTCCCATATTTCTCTGTCAAGTTGCATTTGTATGTTCAGCTCTCTGATTCATCTTAATTTTTGTACTGGCCATGTTCACATCTTGATTTTTCATTATAAAGATATTCAACTTTAAAGAGACACAACTCTTACATGTGGGGTTTAACACTTCTTTCTTTCCTTCTTTTTTTTCCCCATAGTTGTTTCCAGAATAATGTTGAGATCCATGTTGCACATATTCAGAGTGGTCTGAGCCAGATGGGAAATTTACATGCTTTTGCAGCTAATAACACCAACAGAGACTGAAAACTTCCTTTCAAGTGTACAGCAAGTAGTTCTGGAAAATCTTCCTTTCTATAGGCTTCACCAAATATCCTAACTGCCAGAAGATAAGGGAAATGAAAACCTCTCAGAAAGGACCCTTTTTAAATATATTATATTCGCTTCTTAAGAAAACCAGCATTACTGGCCAGCATTACATTAGATTTCTCCGTTTGTTATTCACATGCAGTAGTTTTGCTAACTGGTAATCTCTTAGTAATTGCATTGATTATAGTAAACTTGAAAGCATACTTTCATATAATTTGAACTTAGTTTTTAAAAGTTCAGATTAATTCTGCACACCTCTTGCTGTTGRATCTCCTGGTATGTTAGAAGTGCTGAAGAGGAAATGGCTCCAGTTAGTAGCCACATGGCAGGTCTTTGTTGTGTAAAGCTACACCTCTGTGTAGGTCTTGASAGCTGCCAGGTCAGCCTTTGGGAAGCCCGAACGTTCCTGATCTGAGGAAGCAGCAGCAGGATACAGTCAGCAAATATAAGCTGTAAACTGGAGGATGTTGGGCAGGTCTGTCGATCAGTCTGTGTCTGGAACTCTTTAATTTATCATAACTTATAGAAGGAGTCTAATGAAGGAATATAARAATGTAACTATTAACTTTCCAGAAAGAGATGGGTTATCGCTTTTTCCCTTCACACAGGGCAAAAGAAGTGCTTTAGGTGGTATTTTATATAAGTGACTGGTKAAACATATTGTTTTTCCAAACTCTTGTTTGTTTTGCACAAGTTTTAAATTAGGTTACTGGTTATTGAACAGTGCTCAACATCTATCAATAAGAAGATTTTTATAATTAAAGATAACCAGTGAGGTAAATTGCAAAAATAAGAATTGACAACCTGCCTATGAATACCTTTTGGAATGTTAATCTTGTAAAAAGTGTGTATTGGTTTGTTTAAATAGTCTTGTAAAGCTTCTGTGTAATGAATTGTTTCCAAATATGGATTTTCTGAGATAGCTGTAGAGATGTTTTTGATTCTTTTAGATGCCCCATTAAATAAGGTCTTTTATATGTTAATGTRTAAAGAATATGTAAACAGGATTATTTTCAATTTTAAAATTTTGTATAGTTTAAAGATGCTTCTGTATTCTGTGTTGGTATTGTGCCACTGCAAAACTTTAGTGCAGAGTTTATATTTAGCTAAATTTGTTCTGTTAATTAAGAGAAATGCATAAATCTTTTATTCTCAATGAAATTTGTAACTGAATAAATTGACCTATGAGAGTTGATATATTTCACAAAAATGCAAACTTTTTTGCAGATGGTCTCAGGTCATTTTTTTAAGAGAAGCTAATTGCTGAAAATGAAATGTTATGAGGACTAGGTGAGTAGCTGTTTTGAAAGATATTTAAAAACTTTACAAGGGATACTATAAAACAATGATAAACAGTAATTTAGCTGAGCTATCCAGGGAAATCTACCTCTCATAATGCAGTAGGCCATCGTGGTGGTGCCTGCAACTGCTTTTGTCATTATGTTACTCATTGTTTTGTGGTGTTACCATCTGGTTGATAAAGATAGAAAGGAGTCCTCTCCCACCACCTTCTTCATTTGATCAGAGAAAGGTGCCAAAGCCCAATTTAAGGTAGGTAAGTTTAGTCAGACAGGAACTATTCTGATCTACAGCTAACTCAGGAAAAAGGAMCCATCCCTTGCACTCCTATGCTCATCTGCCTGCTGTTCCCTGTGCCACACCTCTGCTGTGATCCCATCCTGTTCTGTTGGGACTCAAGCTCAGCTTATGCRCTGAATGTTTTTGAGCAGCTGGGCTTCCCAATACTAAACCACCAGCAGGGTAATTTGGCCCTGTTGATAGCAAGCATCCTAAATGGAGCAGGGAGAGAAGTTGTAGACCTCTCTACAAGAATGGTATTCACCAAAGAGGATTTGGGAGCCTGGTTTTCATGACAATCTTATTTCTTGCTGCACACAGAATACATCACAATAACCACCACACTCCAATCTCAAGTCTTAATTCCTTAGGTGTGATGGTTTTTACATGTGGATTCTTAAATATGTCTCCAACATATTTTGTGTTGTTGTAGGTTTTTTTAATTATTTCAGGGTAATGTAAGATCCATCATTTGTCATAAGCATACTTTCAGATGTCATTTGTCCCACTTATGTAGGCAATGTAAATATACACATCTCTTCTTTGAAAGGCTGCATTTCTTCTTGGGTACTGATATGTTGGGTCAGAGCTAATGCTGGATTTTGGTGAGTYGCAAATACAACTGCTTTTTGCTGAATGTGCCCTAAGCATAGCAGGAATATCAAGAACTTACTGCAGCTACTGTACCTGAAGTCTGCAGGAGCAGAACAAGTTACTTTGATTTATTATAGTCACTAAACTTGAATTTATCCTGAGCCCCCAAGAAACCTTGACCTCATTTTCTGTCTCTTCCTGCAAGTGCTTCTCTTCTGGGGTCTTCCTGACCCCCAACATAGCACCCAAGTCCACTTGGGAGAGATAGTGTTTGAGGTAGGTTGCTTGGGTTTTGTTTCATGTTTTTTATAAGGACAGCTCTGAGGACGTTTTGATGGAGAATACTAATCAGCAGTCCTGCTATGCCACTTCACCTTACCAACTTGCAGTCAAACTAGCATTCAGCTATCCCAGATCTCACAAGCACAGGTATGTTATGGGGTGGCACTGAGGGATTTTCTGCATTGTTAACCTTATTCTGTGGGGCATGGTTCCTGATATAGGATATTTCTGTCCCTGGTACATGGGTCATTTTTCCTATACTTTGGCATTYAGGTGCTCTTCCATAATTGATGCCTTACAACTTCCTCTGCTAGGTTCTGAAATATTATTTTGTAAGCAGGAAGAATTGGCCTTATCTTCAAAATACATACAGAGTAATATATCCTTCCTCAATAAATGGAATTACGGGAGAGACTTCTGTTATTACTAATTTTGCTGTTTTCAGTGCAGAGCCATTCAGCCAATTGTAAGCATCTTCTGTGTAGTCCCTGCCTAAAACTAAAGCACYTTTACAGTGTCCACAAAATACTCCTGTTTCTCCTAGTTTAGCATTAACCTTGGCTTGAGTGGTAGACTGGAGGCTTTTGTCTGAGCACTTGAAATTTGGGGGTTTATAGAACTTAGGCCATAAATTTCCATTTTCATTCAGGGATGGGGGTTTTGGCACAGATTTAAGACAAATACTGACAAGATAAGGTTTAAGGCAGTTATTATAAYTTGTCCTTTAGGCCCCTTAGGTTTCTCATTGACATCTAAACTGCAGTCGTGGCTCTCAAGGACCTGGGAAAAGAACCTGCAGCTGGGATATCTACCACTTCTCTACCCGCTGTCAGCCAAGGTAAGAAACCTTGCCACTGCACCAGGTACACACACAAGCATAGCAAAAATGTAAACCTTTATTTTATTTTCCTTGGTCAAAAAATCCTAACAGACCATCCCACTCTTTTCTCAAACCAGGCCCCGCCCCCAAAACACAGTGGATTGGGTTAGCTTTTTGGCTAAAGAAGGTTAAATAGACATACGAAACACACTAACAGAAAGCTTTARATACAGTGTAAAAAGATGCCCTCAGCTGATGGAGCCGACCCGTATCTTAAATAAATAGGTAGAATCAGTTACTACCGGATAAAGTGCAAGTGGCAGAGCAGCAGTGGTGAGGTAGCACGGTGTGTGACTGCTCCCCGCCCGAGCAGCGCACCGCGGGACGGGGTCCGGCGGGGAGGGCTTCGCAGGGCGGCCGGGGATGCGCCTTYAACCTGTCCCCTGCCCGGGCCGCGTCCCGCCGCGGCGGCGCTCAGAGGGCGCGGAAGGCACCGAGCGCGTTCTCCTCCCACTCCGAGCCCGACTCCGAGTAGCCGCTGGTGTCCTCGGCGTCCGACACAGGCGAGTACTGCCCGCAGAAGGCGCGGGCCGGCGGGAAGGGGCCGGCGGCGCTCCCCGCGAACGGGGCGGGCTCGGCCCCGCCAGGCTGGGCGGGTGGGAAGCCCTCGAAGCCGGGRCCGGCGGGGAAACCGGCGGCCGGCGGCCACGCGTAAGGGGCCGAGCCCTCCTCCGTCCGGGCCACCCCGGAGAGGGCGCAGCGGGGCCGCTCCGGGGCGCGCAGGGCGGCGAAGCGGGGCGGCCGCGGGCAGCCCGGCGACGGCGGCGCAGCGGGGCCGAGGCGGGGCGGACCCCGCTGGCGGCGGGACTTGGCGCGGCGGTTCTGGAACCAGACCTGCGGAGAGAAGGCGGCGGTGAGCGCGGCGGGGCGGCCCCGGCGGTGAGCGCGGCACAGCCCGCGCCCCTCACCTGGATGCGCGACTCGGGGATCTGCGTGGCGTCGGCCAGTTTCTCCCGCAGGTAGATGTCGGGGTACATGGTGTCCTGGAAAACCAGYTCCAGCGTCTCCAGCTGCGCCGCCGTGAAGCTGGTCCGCTTCCGACGCTGCGAGGCCGCCGGCGCCCCCTCGGAAGGCTCCGCCGGGGGAAGCGCCCTCAGGGCGGGCGAGGCCGGGCCGGGCCCGCCGCCCCCTGCCCACCTGCCCGAGGGGAAGGCGGGCGGCTCCGCCGGGGGCTCCCCGAAGTGCAGCGATGCCATGGCAGCGGCGAGGAGGGGTCCCGTCTGTCCCGCCGCTCTTTATAGCCGGGGAGGGGGGCTCGGCAGGGGCGGGGGTTCGAGGGGGCGGCACGGCCCCGCGGGGAAGGTGAGCTCCGGGCACCCCGCCGGGCCCCGCGCCCCGGGCTGCGGTCAGCTGCCCGACTCGGACGGCCCCTGCTTTGCTCAGCCCAGAGGACTCAGCTTCGGCCGGGCACCTCAGCCCTACACGTGCCCAACGGGGATGGGTGATGKCTGGCAGCCCTTGACCCCCTGYATGAAACATGGACAACMGAAGGGAGAGGGRAGCAGSCTTTGCATCCACCCTCCGTGGACARAACAACTGGGTGTTGGGAGTTTGGTACTCCGGGGAGGATCCAGTCCAGCGGCTGGGTTATTTCTGATASAACATCTCTGCTGAGAAGGGGTTATGGAGTTCACTTCCTCCGGCTATTGGTGTGGCAGTAGATGTCCTCAAGCATGTATCTGCTTTGGCAGGTAATGGATGGTGCATGGTGCGAGACATACAGCAAACAGATGTTATCTTTTCCCGTGGCCACAACTTGTCTGCTTGCAGTGCTTCGCTGCCAGCTGGGCAGGCGGTGTGCGACCTCCTGCTGTGTCTGCTGCTGCAAAAGCATCTCTTTCTTTTTAAGATGCAAGTTAAATGCACCTGGAGAGCCACAGCAGCTCAGACAGGACAGAGGCAGACATTGGTGTCATCACCTTTTCCACCACTTGTTAATGCCTTTCCACATCACACTTGCACATCCCGTGCACCTCTGCCATAACTGTTTCCCAGACAGAAAGGTCTCATGCTGAAACGCTGCCCGTACATCCCAACAACACCAAAACACTTCAATTGGTTTGTCCTTGTTTTTGCGTTATACAACTGTCTCCCAAGAAAAGTAACTTTGTATAGAAAATTGTGTTGAAATTGTTAAAAGCTGGTTTGGGAAGTTTTATTCCTAGAACATGTGTATCTTTGTGCATAAGTGCTTTCATGCCTGAAGGATCTAGGTTGTTCCCAGAATTATGGCCTGCAGTCAGCAGTCAGAAACATGAGACTTGTACAGTGTTATCAATTACCAGTGTAAGGAGASGGCACAGTGGTGAGAAAGGTTGAGTCAGCTGGCACAGGTGAGTGGTGACCCAGAAAACACAGACAGCATCATTTAAGGCTTTTAGTAAAAGACTTGTGGAGGGTTGAATTACTCTGCAGATTCTGTGCAGATTTAGAAGATGCCACAGGTGGCAGCAAAAGAGAATTATTCGAGATTACATTTGCATGATGAATGTTTTACTGTATTTTACATCAAATAGTATTCCTGGAAAACATAGCAGAGGTTTCTTTTCTATGCAATAAACAATAGAGATGTAGCATCCTTCARGTTACTGAAAGATTTAATCCTGCTTCAAATTGTGCCATTATAGGAATATTKACTTTAGTTTCTAAGATTTGGTTAAAGTTGATTAAGTCTGCSAGACAGAGAGAGCAGGTTTTTGAGGAAATGTGTTTTTTCACACACATAATGTGTTGTTCTTTCAGCAGCAGCTTGGTCTTAAGGAGCTGCTGACACCACAGGCCCCTCACTGTTCACCCCCATCCTGATGCCTTCCCTTTAGCTGACCCTGTCWTAGTTGTGTGCCAGTCAACACAGTGTGATCAGGGAATTAACCCAAGTTAATTTAACTGTATAGTAACAGCAGCTGTGGTTTGGGGTGTTTTTTATCCAGATCTGGGATTCCCACCTGTGGGTTACCAGCAGCCCCTGGGATGGCTGTACAAATGAGAGGATACTGCCAGATGGGGCAGGAGAGAAATGGGGGGATCCCTCTGAGATGCTTCTAGGGCTGACACCACCTGGATCTGAGGCTGAGCTAGCAGAGAACAAAACTGAGACAGACTGCCCAGGAGCAAAGTGGTTTTCAGTGTCAGACTTCCCATTAAGATGACTTTCAATGTATATTGAATAGCTACTCAGCAAAGTGTGAGTACTGGGAGCTAATAGACCTGTTCCCAACTCATAAATCTGAAAATGGRCTGACTCTTTGATCTCTGACTGCTGTGACATCCTTCAAGCCAAAAGCCTTCTCGGTTCCCTTGCCCTTTATGGTTCCAGAGGTGTTCCAATAGCTGTCTTGTGACAGCAGCTGACACACTTCCCRTGGTGAGGAAAAGAATGGTGAGACTTCCCAGGCCTGAAAGCTTTCATTAGGAGATGCAGATGTAACAATTATAGCCTTATAAAAAGTCTACATCATTACAATGGAAAGAAAATAAACTTCCACACACTACATTTGGTGCAATCTATGTTGTACATGAGTGCAGCGTGACTGCTGGCTCTGCAGTGTGGAATAGGAAGCCCGTGTGRCAGGATTGTGGGCAAAACTGTCGATGCCCTTCGTGCAGCTCAGGATCACACACACAGGCTCCAGGGTGTGGGGTTCACACTCAGTCTTTTCATTACAATTCCATTTTCTAGCAGACGTACCTGTGAGTGGCTGAGACCTCAGGACGGGGTCAGGCTGTGTTGTCTGTCTGCAGGTGCTGACTTCTGTGTAATTCTAGTCTGCCTCAGTTTCCCTTTCTGTGCTGGCTGGCTGTTACCAGCATGTTCATATATCCTTTTCTGCTTAACAGTGGTATGTGCTTTAGCAAAGGTAAAGCAATTCTGAAGCAAGACCAGAGCCTAGGAATCATATTTTCCCTTTCCTGTTACTCAGASCCTCTCACACTGATTTTGTCCTGGGATCTTCATGGTCACCCTTCTGCATTGGCTTGGTTTGAAACACATCTAWGGTTGAAGAAAAGCAAGGGGGACAKTATTCTGATTGTAAAGGGGTGTGCTGTTGGGTAGAGATCAGAATAGGAGGCAAAAGCAGGCAAACAGGATGGCATAAAAGACAGATCTAGATCTTTGCTTCCTTCTGATAGTTCTCTCCCCTCCCAATGCTGGCACACTTCTCCACAGCTCCCACAGTGTCATCCTGCTGATGTCCTAAAAGCCATGCCTGTGGGGTRGTGCAGTGAGCCTCCTGCAGAAAGGACAAAGTCCTGTGTCTGGACTCAGCAGAGTTTCCTTTCCCTTAAGAAGTAGTTTTCCATCCTGCTGTGCCCCTTGTAGTCTGACAAGGAAGTTTCTGATGCCTTGTAGGTAGGTGCCAGCATGTGCATGGAGTCATACCTGGGTAAGGGCTGGAAGCTTTAAGAAGACATTTGATTTTGTCCCTCCTGTTCTGCAGACCTGCTTTTATTTGTGTCCCACCAAGGGACAAATGGGGATTCTGTGTCTTCCCTCAAGAAGAAGAAGCTATGGCAAAATTCCAGAAGTGACTTGCTTTTTTAAATTAAGATGGCTAAAACTGAGAGAGATGTCTCTYAGAGAAAAGCAGAATGCCTTGTGTTGATATCAAAAATTACAGTCTGCTTCAGAGGCTGCTTGCATTGATCTTCGCTCTGTTTGTCAAGAGAGAAACTTCTTGTGCTTTTGTCTGTGCTGGGAGTACCTCAGCACTGAGAAACCTGTGTCAAGAGGACTGACAATATAAAATGTGCCTGTACTTGCAATAAAATGGTTTTAAGTTTCAGCTGGAGARCATGGTTTCACATCACTGCTGCCAGCCCTGTGCATCCAGCAAGGATAAGACAGGCTGTAAAACACCAAGATTGTGGAGAGGTAGCGGGGGAAAGGCCCAGTGTGGAGCTTTTGGMCAGCTGGCTCTTCAGCCTTTTGCATGTCAAGCTGTGGAGATTCTCTCAGGCTCTTGGGGCTACAAAGTCATCTTTTAAATGTACATTATAAGATCCTGCCTTATGTGAGTTGAGGAACTGCAGCYTGGAAAGCATTCCAGAATGTATGGCAAGAATAGGCAGCAGTGTGACATCCAGTCATGACTGCTGACAAGACAAACACACCCCKTAGATAACTAACATATGAGCACAGTCCTGGAGGGAATGGGACACCAGGGGTTTTGCCATGCAGTGATTTGCAACCAGCAGTGCAGCCTTGGCTGTGTTCAAATTCCTCTGGCTTGTCACTTCACCTTGTTCCTTCTAGGATTCTTCAGGGACACAGCTCTTTGCACAGTATTTTGTCATTCTAGCAAAGCTTATTGTTTTTCTCTTTTTGGTGGCTGTCTGTAACATGAATTCTCTGGTCTTTAAACCCAAGATTGAGRTTTTTAGTGGTGGAGGTTTAGCTGTCTCTTGTCAACCTGACTAAATTTGTAAAGATTTGGTATCTTGGAGATCTTCATTTCTACCTCAGTTTTGACTGAAATTGGCCAAAAAGTTCAAATTTTATCAAAGAATCATAGAAAGGTTTGGGTTGGAAGGGACCTTAAAGATCATCTTGTTCTAACCCCCTGCCATGGGCAGGGATGTCTTCCACTAGACCAGATTGCTCAGAGCCTCATCCAGCCTGGTTTTGAACACTCCCAGGAATGGGGCATTCACAATTTCCCTGGACATCTTGTGCCAGGGCCTCATGATCCTCATAGTAAAGAATTTCTTCCTAATGCCTAATCTAAACCTATTCTCAATTTGAAACCATTTACCCTTGTCCTGACTACCCTTGTCCTGACACACCCTTGTAAAAAGTCTCTCTCCATATGTTTGGAAACTGACCAAGAAAAGGGACAGTGGTCACAGAAACCTGATTTCATTAATGTAGAGGAAGTTTTAAAAAAAACTACATTTTTGCTGTTAAGACTTATGTTTAAGTTACCCCTAGAGAAGCAATCCCTGGATAATTACTTCACAAATTGAATTAATTGTAGTCCAGACACGTTTTTATGGTTGCGTGTATAACTGCGTTTGCTCCAGAGCTTCTGATGGCAGAAAAATGCCGTGTAATTTCCAGCTTCTCTTAGCAGGGCCTTGATAGCAAAAATTGTTAATGCGTGCACAGCTTAGGTTTTGAGGTTTTTTCATTCTGCCTAAGAGGAAATCTTTRTATGAATACTTAATTTCCCTTTGATTGCTTCTAGTCATTGTGACAAAGCTCTTTACAGCCTACGAAAACTTTTAGAGGTTTATCAGGTCTTCCCAAYGTACAGTCACAAGATCTATATATTGAGGCCCATCCAGGCTTTTAGGCAGAGTTCTGAGATCTTACAATGATGTCATGTTTTTAATTTAGAGTTGTCATTTTTCTAGAGCTCACGGCTTTTATGAGGAAGAGCTTGAGCAGGGTCTGCTGTGTATAGTCCTCACTCTGCCACAGTTTGCAGATGCCTTGAAATATATTCTTGAAAGACCTGAGCTGCCTGTCCATTGTGGATATTCAGCTGTGTCCCRAGAGCCCCTTCTCACCAGAATCCTACAGCGAAGAGAGGGTTTGCMTATCTGGTCAGCCCGGGGAGTGTATTCACCTCTACCCAGAATACAGCCAGGGTCTTACTACAAGGTCAGAAGTGTGACTTGGCCATGCTCCAGGCTGCCCCCAGCCTGTCCCAGTGGGCAGTGGGTGCCTGGGTGCTGAGGGGGGAAAGGGAGATGGTKCTGTCACAGTATCCTAAGTGTGACCTGTGACCAAGGGGCTGGGATGACCTTCTTCCAGGGCTTTTGTACTAATAGGGCACAAAAGGTCCATTGGGCACATCTCCAGCGTGATGGAGCCCACAGCATTGGAGAACCAGAATGATGTGAGAGCCTGGTGACATCAATCCCCAGCGCAAGTTATTTCAGATCACCAAGTAAAGGGCCAGGCTTGCCCAGTAGCTCTATGCCCAGGTGCAGGGTTAAAATAAATGCAATGTGACAAGAGTGGCCTTACCCTCAGAATGAAGCAGCCAGCCTTGGAGGACTGTTTTCCTTTCTCCCAKGAGGTAAAGAAGAGAATCCCATGCCACCAGCAGTTATACACTGACTGTTTCTTGGGAAAAGAACTTCCACAGCTTGGAGCTGTAAGGACTCTTCTCCTATGGTGCTGGACGATAACCATAATGAGTAGTCTGATCTATGTTAAAACTTTTGTCCCAGCCCTCCTTGTGTAGGGAAGGCATGGAGGGGTGGGGATGGGTGACCTGGGAGAGACAGKTYMCMRRAARRAWWASMRGKKKYYTWAAAWKKYYKGKTTTWWTTYYYCYTKKWAAWTTTTYCCTATCTCTGTTCCCCTCCCTGGTGCGGTAGTTTCTTAGTAGTTTTTAGTAATAAATCTATTTTGCAACTTAAATTATTCAGCCTGTCTGACCATTTTCTGGAGCATTTACATATCTTTCTCTCAATTATATTAYGTTATCTWAAAAACCATAAATTTTAGTGTCAATTTGGGCTTTTTTTTGCTCTCCTTCTGCCTTCTCTGGTGGGGGGYGGGGGKAACGTCRTGGCTTTCAGCCAAGTTCAAACCAYGACACTTKTGACTTTAGCCCTGCGCTTAGGAGAGGGATGTGACTTGGTGGGGTGAGCCATTTCCTGAGAGGTGTGAGACGTGACTTCAAGACCTGGTGGTGCCATTCGTGTATTCTGCTCTGAGGAGTTGATAAGAGCTTCAGACACACAGAGAGCCTTGAAGGAAGCAGTGGGGGAGGYGGCAGGCGTAAAAACCCAGCAAATGCATATGAAAAGATCAAGGGGCTTTATTTGCCAGATCCCAACAGGAACAGATTGGGGCAAGAAGCCCAGTTTCAGAGAGGACCCAGACACAGCAACAGGGCAAGAGCAGAGTATGTCTGCTGGCTGGCAGCTGGCTCCCTACCGTTGGAGGGAGAGGAGATTAAAGATTTGGGAGTAGGAGGGAGATAAGGGCAAGTGGTGGGGGTGGGAAGAGGGAAAGGGYAGTAGGGAGGAAGCTACCTGGAGATAGGAGAGGCTGGTTGAAAGAGCAGGGCATATTTAGTGTTGAATTTAGACACACTTAAACCTCAGCCTACCTTTGGGTTTTGAGATACCCTGAGAATGGCAGAGTTCATGTACCTGAGTCTCACCGGTGCTTCTGAGGTGAGAGGGCAGTCCGACAAAGCTTGCTGTAGCAACAAACCCTGGACTTAAACAAATCTTTGTTGCAATTTGTCTCTGTGTCCTCTCTGATTTTATTGCTTGTGTTACTGTGAGAGAACCTAAAGCATTGCTTACTCACGTGGTCTGAACAAGGTCATACCCAAATTTTACAGATACTTTCCTTAATGAAGAATTTAGTGAGAACTGTTGKTGCAGGTGGTTGTATACACAAAATAACGGTGTTAGCCAAACTCCARTAATGTTTCATTAATTCACTGTGAAAGCAAAGGAATGTGTCTGCAGATGAGCGATAAAAAAGAAAGAAGGAAGAAGATAAGAACAGAAGAGCTAAGGAAAAAGACAGGACTATGTTTTCCTCCTATTCATACAGCACTACTTAGGACAGACAGCCTGCCAGATTGCAGCCAGAATATAGRCAGAGTAGGGCTGGGGAAGGCAGGATCATGGATAGCAGAGAGGCCACATCCTTCTCTAACAGTACTGGATAACAGCAAGAAAAACTCCAAACAGTCCCCTCTCTTCCCTCTTCAGTCTACTTGGCCTTAGCAAGCAGTGCTAAGGCATTGTTTTGTACCTTGTCTTGACAGGCTCTTAAACCCTTATCATCGTCCCCTGCATGTGGTAAGCTCTTCCTTCAACTTAGCAAATGAGTCACAAGATCCTCTGTTTCTGTCTTGCAGTGTTTGGTATCKGAGTGCATGAGCTGCTGAAATTAATGGATTTTTATGTGAATGTTGCTTTTTTTTGTTTGTTTGTTACAGTTTGTGTCTCATGATTATTGAGAAGAGGATCGAAATGTGAAGCAAGTTTTGCTCCAATGGYTCAAAACCAGATGACAATACATAAAACCAGAACTTTCCTGGTATGGTTGKATGCCTGCTACAATATGAACACAAACCCACTATCTTTCTCTGCCCTTGACTGCCCTGGTACTATTAAAATCCACCAAGTCTTCCCTCTCTGAGTGCTACTGACTGGACAATTCTTCATCTGGCTTCCCTGTGCTTCCCTGCTGCTTCTCAGGCATGTGCCAAGGTCAGTGCTCTGGCTTCAGTCTAATCATTCATTCTGAATGTTTCACACCCTCTTTTCTATTTAGTTTTGGAGATGAGCGACTTTTACTCTCACATGTCATGACAATTTACAACAAAACCATTTTGSTTTGCTCTTGCATTTTTTTCTGAGCTCTTTAATTTCAAAGATTTTTAACCTTCTGCACAGTTTGGAAGATTTTCAGGTTTAACATGTGGATGGAACACCTGAGCTGGTGTTCTGCAGCTGATCAKTAAATAAGCATTTCCACATGATCAGAGCTGGGGAGTGCAGTGGTTACTATGCCATTTGATGAAGTCATTCTCTTCTCTGCATGAATTGACTCATATTTCTTTGCTATTTAAAATCACACTAGAGAGAAGTGCCACAGAACACACGCAGCAGACATTATTTCTGGGGGCTATCCTGACTTTTGTAAGCCCACAGCACAGTTTTCTGGTGTCTGACTCACACAGTAGCTCCACATATTTGCATAGAAAAGTATCTCCATCTTCTCCCACTAATCTGTCCTCCTGCCTCAGCCATCCCAGATAACTGTCCAATAGCACYCTGTGTGTTGGCTCACTACTTTGGCAAAGGCACTCTTTGAGGCATGTCCATGCCTCCACTCTGTGCCAGTGCYCCACTGGTCTGCCCTGCTCTGGCAGCTCCTGTCCAGACCTTCARAATGCCTCATTCTCTCACTCCCATCTTACATGATGGCTGTTTTTCTTCCCCTTTTTTTCAAGCTCAACTCCTCTGCTTTTATTTCTGGCAGAGTTATTTTTCTATTTGACTTTGGCTCTGTTTGTCAAGGCCCCACCCTTGTCACCTCCTTATTCCAATCCTCTCCTTTGTTGACTAGAGGCCTTCCTCCCTTTCCTTTTATCGRTACTTTTATCTCTTTCTCCACTATCTTTTAGTCCCCTTGATTCTTACCCCTCTCTTTTGCATATGATCAAGCTTTACGCGTCATTTGGGGGATTGAAGACTTTTCTCCTTTACAGCTTTTCTTCCCTGACACTGGAAGGCTCTCCATGCTGCTGGACACATGCCAAAGAGTAAATACATTTATTACTCCAGATGAGATAACTGCAATCAAAGAYAGAGAGTGACTCCAGGCTCACAGCAGCTCTCTACTGCCATCTTAGCTATCCCCCGTATCTTTGCAARACCATGTTTTCCCTCTTTTGCAGTCATATCTGTGCAGCTGGGAGACTGTCCTAAGGTTTTTGAGGTAAGAGAAGGTTTAAAGGAATGCTGAGAGTTTGTTGCATGTCAAAGTGATCAAAAATGGGTGCAGCAGCACTGTAGCATAGGTTTCTATTTGCAGTTCCACTGCTGCAGGCCTCTTTCATCACCACTCACTGACAATGCCTGAAATGTAGCTGTAGACAAAATCTTTATGACAGTGGCTGGAAATTGCAAAGCTGGGCAGGAGATCACATCAATCACAGCACCACCTGGGTGTTTTCTGCTCTGTGTGTCTTGGTCAGTGCCAGCATAGCAGTGTTTGTGGTTTTCTGGCATTCCAAAAACGCTTTATTTTGCTCAGATTTTGCCAGGAAGAGGGCAGAAGTGAGAACATAAGGAATTTCCTTTGCTAAATCTCTCCTTGCCAAGCTCTTCTTCTGTGTTTTGTATTTTTTTGAAGTAAGGCAGCAAGAGTCATGTACAAAGCAGTACAGGAGAAACAGGGAACCTGCTGCCACTAAAACTCCTGACATACCAAAGACCGGTCCTACCTGTCCACAGAGCTTGATTTTGTGTCTCTTCAGCCAAATGGTGATYKTTCCTGCTTGAGGGACCAGGATAAYTTCTAAGAGCCACACAGGTGCCCAGGCAAGCAAACCCCTGTATGTTGTACTCTTTCCTCATCCAATCGACCTGACCTCCTTTATTCCAAACAAGTCTTTGCATTTCAGCTTTCCACTGCAGCAAGTTTTTATTAGCAGTGTATAACAGAGTCTGGGCTGTCCAAACACACTCATCAATGCCACTGTAACTTGCCTGTGGCCCCACTGCTGAAGGGAGGRTGCATGGCACACTGAGAGAGACACAAGGTTGCTCCTAGAAGATGCCTGTTCCAGATTGGTGCCTGCTTCCTGCTCTCCRGGTCTTTATCTAATCTTGAAGCAGTGCAGCTTCACCAGATTCCTTTGGCTAATCAAAGTGCAAAAGCTGTTTTCAGGTGGGAATTTTACTTAAAACTATGTAAAATGTGTAGGCACAAAGAACTGCAAAAGACCAGGTCATTCGTTCCAGGTCTGAGTGAATTCTTTCTCTGTCCACACTTCCCAGGGTCATTTCTCTGGCTGGTGTTTTCAGCAGCTGCAGAAACCATGGACAACATCACACAATAGGAAAGATTTATTCACTTTTTTTCACAATGAAAGGAGARCCACTCCTGTGAAATCCTCTTCAGATCTGTGGGTCCATGTTGCTAGTTTTCTGCATGCAGGCATGTAAAAATAATGAATTGTGAAAAAAGGAGTAATGAAGTGCTCTTTGGAGCACTTGCAGAATWGTCATAGTTTAGATAATGGCTTTTTTTTTTTCCTCTGGGTGATGTTTGAGCCATTTGGGAGTTGACCATTGAAYGTGGATATGAATAGGAAGGGGAGCATAGCATAAAGAGGACAGCAACAACCCTGAGGGTGGGAGACTTCTGTGGTTGCTGGTGTCATATGCTTAAGCAGAAATTCATTTGACATTTTGGAMCAGGGAAGGCAGTGCTGGTCAGTCCTGGCTGCTGCACAGGGAGCGTGCCGATTCACTTAGCTATGAGCATAATGCATTTTGCAGCATAGAGGAGGCTTGTGTCTGTGTAATTATAAGAAACTGTGCCATCACACCCCGCAAACAGTAAACAGTGTCAGATTGTGAAAGGGCTTGTACCAGTAAGTCTCACCTGTGACATTTTTTGGCAGGCCACCTAGCCAACACCCTGTGAAGGCTCACAGACTGGTGATGCACCGTCTCCTCACATTTTGCAGTCTTTCCTGGTGAAAGTAGGCTAGACATCCTTGGCTTGGCCCTCTGAAGGGAATTCTTGCCAGGACAGTGGGACCCTGTAAGATAAAAAAGAAGTGAGACAAAGAGTGAGATATTGACATTTCACTCTGTGGTCTCTTAAGATCCCAGAAGAAATCAAATCTGAAAACCAAACAGTCCTCAGACACAGACTCAGAGAGGAGGTGCAGTGCAAGTAAAGCTGTGAAAGTACTCCAGGAAACCCAGACCATTCACATGGAATATGTCCAGCTATAGAGTAGTAGAGATACTGAGACACACACAAGCATAGGGTGGATTTAGACATTTTGGGGGCTAGATTTGCGTCCTTAATAAGCTTCAACTTTGTTTCAACTAACTCAGCTTTGTTATTTTTTTTAATAGAGAGTACAGTGTAGTGCTCTTTCCCAAAAGCTCTGGAAGCTGCTGGTTCAGTCCAGAAAGGGGGCTAGGCATGTGATGCTCCTCKCCTATGATTTTTACTGTACAGTAGCTTTTACTCAGGCTCCAGCAGCATCCCAGTAGCACCAGTGATAACAGTGTAAAAGCACTTGGCCTCTTTTGGTTWGGATAGTCATCCATGAGGCACTAAGAGAGGTACCTACAGTGAGGTACTACAGCTGTTGGTCACTGCTGRTCTGGGCCAGATTTGGTTGCTGATCCCACTCTGTCATTCTTCGCAAGAGGTTTCTGCTCTTCCTGGAAAATAATTCAAGGGTATTCCTAACGGACACAGGAAAAAGAAGCAAACACATCCCCAGGCTTTTACTTCTGTGCTGGCATTGCATTGCTTCCTGTGACCCTCTCTCCTCTCAGCATTACATAGACTTCAGGYTGCATAGGCTGGGTGGAATATATTTTAGAGCAAGACTCTATTTAGCCGTGGTGTCAACTGCAGCCAACTATAAAAAGCKCAGTAATGCCCTTTGAAAGTATAACAGCTGCTCCTCTACACAGTCCCTGCTGTATTACAAATCCGCCCTACTTCATGTTCACACAACCAAAATAAAATACAATAGCAATCATGATATAGTTCAAGGAATTTGGGACATTATCTCCCCAGAAACCTGGAGGAATTCAAGGTTAGACAAACTGAGTAATTTTGCAGAGTTTAACAGAAAGGGAATTTTACCTGGATTTGCAACATGGACTGACTTTTAGCTCACATTACCTATATGCTATCAGTGATTCCTACACAGAGCAGCAAACCTTCCTTTGGGCAGTTCTGCTCGGTGTTGTTCACAATACAGCTACAAACTGAGCTCTTGCATGGGCTAAGGCCATCAATATGTTACCCAGCATATGAAACCTATTTTTGTCCTTAACTGGATGTRGCCATATATATTTCAAAAAAACACTGACCAGGCCAAAATTTCCCATAAAAGCGGGAAATGAAACTGTTGAAGGAAATGGGATTTATTAATCTAGAGTGAACAGGTAGAAGTGAATGACTGTGGAATTGTGCTAGCACTGCACATCCTCACAGTACTGGATAGGCGGTTTTGGCTCAATCTCTGTTAAGGACAGCCTTGAAATGGTGGATGTTGTAGTAAAGCAAATTTTTTTTCTAAAATCTGAACAATAAACATTCAGGAGTGAACCCCACATTTCACTCTGTCTACTTGCTTCTGTTGAGGACTTTGAGACATCTTCCAGGGATGTGTCTGCTTTACTAGAAAATGGGAAAGCTGAGCAGCCTGCCCACACTTATGTGAAAGTCAGTGAGTGGCAGAGCAAGGAGGGCAGCCTGGCTGTCCTGCTTGTGCTTTCCCCCTTCCCTGTAGTTGCTGGCCTGCTCTCTGGTGAGCTGGCATTACCAGTGGCACATCCAATTCCATTTTCTGAAACTAAATGGGACAGCTCAAACAATATGAGTCCAGGAAGAAACAGCTACATAAAAAAAGAAGGAAAGTTTCAGGAAAAAAAACCGCTTGAGTGCCCATTTTTGCTGTAGCGGTTGCTTGAAATCCTGCTGGGCTGAGCCGTGGCTTGGCAGGACCTGTAGTGGGGAGCAGCCAGGCTGAGGGACAGCACCCTCCTGCSTCGCAGAGCCTCCAGCTCCTTTCTTCATCCTTGACAGGACTAAACAGTGCAAAGTGGCTRCAATGTTGTAGGCAGGGTGGTTTGGTTTGTAGTGCAGATAGGCCTTTGTAGTGGGGGTGGGGAACAGCCCGTTCCAAGGGACGTGCAAATTTCTGTGGCACGGGTTTGGAGCAGGCGTGAGCTCACCAGTCTGCGAGGAAATGATCGGCTGCCAAACACGSCTGTTACCAGAGGTGGCAGGACAGTGAGGCACCGGGAGGAATGATTTGGCATCAGCCAAAGCCGTTGGGATGGAAACACACACACCGTGGGATGGGCTTGGCCGTGTSTCTGAGCACTGACTGCACCCAGCTCCAAGCAGGGATGGTTGATCCATGAGGAAGTCGGAGGCACCAAGAAATGAAGGCAAGCAGSCTCCAGTCAGACAGAAAGCTTGAGAGGGAGCACCCTGGTGCCCATCATTCCCTGACTCCCTGACAGCTCTCTGGAAACTGCCTCTGCTCCCCCACCTTGCCAGGGCTCCTGGCTATTTGCTGTGCTGTGGGCCCACAGTGTGAGCAGGAAAAGGAGCTGGCTGGGAAGGTGGTTTCTTCTACCTACAGATACACATGCAAACACACACTGTACGGCTGTTTAAATAAAGTGACACTGAAGAAAGGTGACTTGTGTCAACACAGGGACTAATTTACATGCTACAGTGTGTAGCAATGTGCTGTCAGGTAAGAGCTGGCACATTTTTCGTGTCCAGCCATGTACACATAATGGTATCACAGAGGGAGACAAGTTGCTGTGGAATTAAAGGCTGTGGTTTTTTAATGGCACTAGGAAACAGGATACTGGAAATCCTTGAGCATTCAATAATTTCCCAGCCAGCACCTCTAACAGTCTGCAGATTATTTAAGATTTTACTATATCCCTTAACAACTAAGAGCTCAGTTCTCCAGATATTGAGCAGCCTCCATTCTAAATAGGGACAGCTGAAAATTTTTGCAAAGCTTTTCTCTACCTTTGTCTGAGGATTTGTGACAACCAAGTGGCTTCCACACTTCTAGAAGTGAGATTGGTAAATTGTTGGCTGTGAGCCCATTTGATTAAAGAAGAGAAAAAAAACAATCCTGCAGTCCTAGACAGGTGACAGGATGAAGCTGTCTGGCTCATACAATAACCATGGAAACCTCAGGCCCCCGTGTTCTGACTCCCTGGCTATGATTTTCCATGGTGACCAAGTAATTTATTTAATCCTTTCACTACTTCTTTGTAGTCTTGGATCTTTGAGGTGTCAGAAGGAATCATCAAACCAAGTCCTGCAACATGTTAGAAGGGAACACCCTGTGATGTGTCACTTGGGGGAAAAAAAGGACTTTCTTTCAAAACAGATGTTTTCCCTCCAATATATTTTAAGAGTTGAGGAAAACAAGCACTTTCAAAAAATGTAATTAACTGAAATTTTGGACCCTTTTGCAATGAATGCGATTCTAAAGCTAACATCTTGCTTCTTTCACATGTTATAACAATTTTCTTCTTCAGATTTTCATGATTTTCCAGCCCTCCTGAAGGATTTTTCTCCTGTCTCGTAGATGAGAGAAAGATCAAAATTGTGAGATATTTTGTTGTGCATTAAATTACTTGTCTCTAAGTAAGCGTTATTCTCAAGAAACTGGTCATATTGGATACTCTTACTTATTTCTGTGGGATTTGTGAGTCCTAATCAGGACTACCCCTTTGTGACATGATCAGTTAGGCCAGAGGACTGGGCTTTTCTCTCGAARTGATCAACAGTGAGATAATAACATTTTTGCACCCAAAATGTAGTGAAGGGGTCAGAATGAATAGCCACAGACCTGCAAGTGGCATTTCACACCACAGTGATAAGGGTCAACCTTCAAAGATTGCTACTGCCCTCTTTTTGAATAGAGAGGATTAGCAAGAACTGTCTGTCTGTCATGGCTAACAGGTTATGGGCACACCACTCGTGATGCCTGGGGCTCCATCCAGCAAGGAATTTCCTTCCCCAGGTTTTGATCTGGAAAGAAATGTCAGTTGAGCCTGTTCTCTAGCTGGAAAATACCATTGTTTTGCTGTTGTATAAGAGCTATTCAAGAATTACAATGATGTGCTCTCTGTGAAGGCCTGTAATAAAATCAACAATGCAAGATATTAATGTACATTTGATCCTAAGGGCTCATTTATACTAGAGATTTGTGTTTTCTCTGTACTTCAGTGAGGTTAAAGACACGCTCCTTGTCCCAATGTGTGTATAGCTACACTTAAATGAGGCCTTTTATCAGCAAAAACTCAGTTCTTGACTCACATAATTGCACTGCTAAGGCTCCTTGAGTGCAGCCCAGCTTATACAGATTCTGCAGGCAGAAGGACGCTAGAGAATCGCTCCTTTCATCATGATAGTGTTTTATCTCAGGGGCCAGTGCTGACATTCTGAGTGTTGTTAACCTCTGCTGCTTTAGGACTGGTGTCTAAAAACATCACAACTGAACCAGCCATTCAGATACTTCTCTCATGAGACTATTTGTTCAGGAATTGAGCTGGTGAAATGAAATTACCTTGGTTAAGCTTTTCCTTTGAGAACTCTTGCTCTGGTCTTCTTATACATGCCAGCCATCCCAGACCCCACGTAACAAGGTACACGATGAGGTCCCCAGTGCATGACTTCACGATTACTTTGAATTATATGTTAATATGTTGTTCCCGTCCTCATTCAAAGATTTCATTATCTTGCAGCAAAACATGTGAAAAGAAAACTATTCATGCGTCCCTGTATTTAAAAGAAAAATACAATCTCTTCAGCAGCAATTCCTCTCAGACTTCCGCAAGACAGGGACCAGAATGTGTGTAAATAAACTACAGACAATTTTAGCTGAAGGACCTGGGTCAGACTATGGATGTACTAACCATGTCAGTATTGAAGTCTGGGTTGGTGGAAAGTAAGGGTTTGGCAGCTTAAGCAGATCCTGCCTGCCATTCTTTTTGCCATCTCTCCCATTCCCACTCCTCTCCTTGCAGCCTTTCACCCTGACAATTGTACTGACTCAGTTTACAGGGCTGGGCTGTGAATCAGGTCTGGGAATAAAGCCAGGAGAGAGAGAGAGGGAGTGGGGGTATAAAAGGAAGGAGGCTGCATTTCACTGCAAGTCAGTGTTGCCACTGAAACCCCCTTGTACCAAAATACAGCCTTCTGCAATCATGGAGAGAGAAGCCACAGCTTTTCCAAAAGGAGCATCTGTAAGCCAAGACGACATAGTCACTTGTGCAGCTCCTACACTAACTTAGCTTTGTGACTCTGTCTTGTACTACTTTTGTAAGAAAGATGTTACTGCTTATCTCCCATAAGGACAGCCTCCTCACAGATAGGGAGCATGGGAAGTCCTGGCTCAGTAATTTGTTCTGTGCTGTCCATTAGGAAACTGTAGTGTAAAGGTTTTAGCTCAAAGTTTCCACTTTTGTTCACTAGCCTCACTCTCTATAATCTGCTCTGATTTTATTATCCTCAATAAGAAATGAAAAGAAATGAGAAGAGAAAAAGATGTCAAAAGACTATTGCTGGTCTGGTGGGTTCTACGTGATTCTCAGCAGTTCTGCTGTGCAGTACATTTCAGTCTATGGCTGTTACCACTGTGAGTAACTTCCAAGGTCCACAAAAGCCACAAAGGAATGGAAGTCAATAGATTTAGTCCTGCCAGCCTCTCCACTAGCAGTCCACAAATCAGAAGAGGTCGAAATTGCCTGCTGGAGTGCAATTCTACTCACACCAAATAAGGGAGATAAAAATACACTTCCCGTACTGAAAAGATGCTCATTAGAGCAGAATAGCACAGGTAGGGAAGCAAACTGTCTAGTGATCTGGCTCTGGCAGGAACAGCAGGATGGCTGGATAGGCGTGGCTCCTCTTTAGATTGCAGCTGGGCTATGTACAAGCTGGTTTCTGACTGTTTCCCATTTGTATTGCTTTCCTTACACTGCACTTAGTGGCTATGCAGCCACAGGGTAAATCTATTCATCTGGCTGACAACAGGGGCAAAACCAACCACACCGTAAAAATGAGGAGCTTTCAGCCAGATCTGCCAGCTGCATCAACTCACCCCGAAGCCACTCCATTGCTAGATCCAGTGCAAAGGAAAGGGCAGGGAACACAGTTGGGAGCAGTGGTGGAGTGTAACCATTGCTATTTGGCATTAGCTGATGGYTGTAACTGCTGTGCCCAAAGGGACAACCTGCTCCCATCCTTGCTTCCCTGCTCCTGGCAGCATGCTCCTGCTGCTGCCAGTGGTTTCCTGACCCCTTGGTGAACCAGGCCTGCTCTCCAAGCCAGCAGCAACCCAGTTGCTTAAAAAGGTGAAGAGGATTGCTGAGAGGTCCAACTAGCTTAAGAGCTGGCAACCGGGAYGTTTATGGGGCTGTGTGATGTGGGGCTGGGAGCAGGCCAGGGCTGCAGACATTTCATGAAACCTCATTCTCAATTTAACTCAAAGCAGGAGAAATAACCACAAACAACAACATCAGCTGAGCAGATGGCAGCCAGCCCATGCTCTCCATTAAAAAGTACATCTGATAATCAGAGGGGCAGTTTTAATGCATGCTTTTGAAAGGTGTGTTAGCCTTCTGTTTGCTAACAGTAGGAGTGACATGGATAGTGCCACGTATTGCACACACAGCCTGGCTCTTACCAAGAGAGAGGCAGGAGGGGCAGCAGTTTTGCAGAGAAATCTTTCTCTGCCTATCATTTCCCGTGCCACTGAACAGCTTGGAGTCTCAAAGGCAGATACTGTTCATTTGAAAATAAGCCAGAAAGTGAAAGGACGCATGGAAGAAGCTGGTATGTAGCACAGCACAGAAGAGGATGTGTCTGGAGCATCAGAGCTCAGGGTCAGGCATGGGCCACTTCTAACCCCAGCACATTAGTTGGGGTCAGACCCTGCCATAGAGGTACAACTCACTTTCTGGAGGTGTTTTAAGGGGAGCACCCATAGGTGCTCTGAATTTACTTGGATAAAAATCATTCATCTAACTGTTGGTTCACTTTTTTTTCTGGGCACATAGCCAAAAATGTAGTTGCTAATTGCATCAATTTCCCTGTTCTCTCTTCTGTAAAATCACTTCATTAGAGGAGCTGGTTAAATTCCGGAAGTGCTCAAATTCCCAGCCATATCTCATTTGGCAAAGACTTGTAGATAAAAGTGCTGTACTGCTTCTCCCAGGTGCTGTGCCTGTGAGGGCGTGCCTGTTTACACAGTTACACTGCAGCAGATGCAATCATATCACCGTGAGATAATGCAACTGGTATCACCTCTTTTATGAGGCTGAAATTTTATGGTCACCTGTAACAGGTATAACTGACTGTGTCCATGCTACGGGATGTTTGCTGGCTCTCAAAATGGGAATATTTAGTGAAGATGGAGACTTTAGCATCAGTATGGTTCTTCAGGAGTCACTCGAGCACCCTGTCAATAAACCTGATTTCAGCACAATTTGTTGACATGGCTMAAAAGGTATTGCCATGATCCTACAGCTGATTAACTTATTCTGCATCTCATATAGTAAATTAAAGAAACTGGTGYGAATGTCACCATAAATTACTACAGTAATGCAAGGCATTGGAATGTGATCTTTGAGTTTAATATGTCCTGAACATCTAAAGAGTTACTGGGAATTTCTGCTGTCTGTCACATGTACATTAGCATCACCATGAGCTCCTAAACTTTAGGAAAAGCAACAAGCAGACACAAAAAGAGCAGTTTGGTGGTAAATGAGGTTGAGTGGTCACCAAAATGGGCAACAGTGGCAGATGATAATGATGATTCTATGATTCACCGTAAATCCTGGAAAAAGATACTTTCTAACATGCTTCCAAAAAAAAGTCAATTTTTATAAAATGACTGTGATCAAGAGAACTATAAGGGGAAACCCAAAAATATTTACACATACTCCTAGTCTAGATTACGTCAGACATAAACACAAATCAAATCTCGTTTTCTTCATGATTCTAGCAGAGTTGGGAGTCCACTACACTGTAACAGTGCCTCCCTGGGGGTTTTATAGTGTAAGATGTTCTTCTAATCAAATGATTTGTCTTCATCCTGTAAGGAAAGGCAGACAGACAAGGAGAAAACATTTAATTAAAGTAAAAGAGCTTGAAGACTTTCTTCCTTCCAGTCCTAGTTCTATTCAGCCAGTACAACTCTCATGAATAGAAAATGAAGACAGTAAGAAGAAGAGTAGGACTGTCATGTTATGGAAAGAGGTCAATCTTCTTAATACTCACAAAAACAATTCAATTTCCAAACTTTGGGGAATTTAATTGATCTGTTAACCTGGTCACCCTCCCAGAGATACATGTAGCCTTTCCTTCCAGGCACTCTGCTCCCTCCCAGCTATGGAAACTCTGGGCTGGGAGTGACAGTCACACCTGGTTTATTGAACATAGCCATTCCTGAGAAGCTCATAAAAATATTTCCTGAGTGAGAGATTTACATTTCTGAGCCCACAGCACAGTGCCAGATCCAGCTGCTCAGAGATGTTYATCTGAGATAATCAAATATTTAGCAGCCGCTGCTGCAGCCAAAACTGCATTAGGCCACATCTCTCAAAGTGGGGCTGTTCCTCTGTTAGACACCACCACGCAAGTGGGACCCCTCTAAAGGACAGCCAAAGCCACAGGAAGCACATGGGTTTCACCCGGGGCTGTCTGAGAGGAGGGGCTGGTGCTCTGATACCTGCAAGAGGTAGGTTCCTCACTCTCCCACCAGGAAGAGTACAGGAGCTGTTTGTTTACATGGGGCTAGTGCCCCACGAGGATTTTAATTCTTCACTGTATAACTGCAGTGAGTAGTTTGGTATTTTTGACTGTCAAACATTCAGCAGCTTGAATTAAATAATTGATTTGATCTCTATAAATTTTCTAGGTCTGCATTTCTTACTGGAGAGCATTGTACTTACAGGACCCAACTCCCTCTCTGGGACTTGTATTTCTTCTGTGTTTCTTTTCCCACACAGGATCTGCTGTTCCARGAAATGAATGAACGATTTACTGGCTGAACTTAGCATTTTCATCTTATCTGTGAATTAAGCTAAGAGTTTTCTCCAACACTTAAGTTATTGGGAACTCTTTGTCATAATAATGTGGGAAATTCATCTTCATTTACAGGATTGATGAGCAATTCACTGAAGGTGTTGCAAGTCATACTTGTTGCATGCCAGCTCAAATAACCATCACTACAAATTCAATTTTCTTCTAGAAAAATGTTTCATCATTTGTTAATATGTTATCCTAGACCAGGACTTCCTGATTCCGCTCAAGATTTGAATTTTCATTTTTTCCATAAAATATCAGGGAAGGGAAGGGAAGGGAAGGGAAGGGAAGGGAAGGGAAGGGAAGGGAAGGGA
>NW_026623467.1:265662-303213 GCF_030028575.1 Malurus melanocephalus | reverse complement strand
CTATTCCCCTTCCTACACTTGATCAGACAGTTCGTTGCACATCACAGCATTTACTGACACCACAGTTTAACAGTGAGTTTCCATATATATAAATCCCACTTGGAAGTGCCATGAAACAGAAGAGTTGATGTAACAAGTCCRTTCCAAGCTCCCCAGAGTTGTTGTGCTATGGGAAGGCAGGCAGAGAGCCACTGAGGGAGGGCAGCTCTGTGCTCCTGGTGGCTCTGACCAGAGGCAAACCAGCCATGCCTCAGTCGAACATGGCGCTACCACACACATCTTACTCTGACTCTCCAGCTGGGATCTTTCCAAGAGTTTGTGCTGCGCTTGATGGAGGAAGTTGCTCCAGTTATGTCCTTCTTGCATGGTAGAGCAAAGCTGGCACAAGGAGAATGGCTTCACATTTGCTAAGCAAGCCAAGCGTTCACAATGGGAGGCAGCCTATCAGGAGATACATCAGCTTTCTGTAATTATTCCCAAAATCAGCTCATCAGCACCCTGGATTTAGCTTGGACTTCAGACACACAGACAAAATAAGGGCTGCCTGGTTTCAGGTCAGTCTCCTGCCATGAAGCAGAAACACCTCTGRTTTTCACAGTATAGAAAACGAGTATTTTCTTCTATTTGGGTGAAACAGAAAATCAGTAGGGATCAGTCAGAACTTCAGCTTCTTTTACTCTAAGGATGCATTTTAAAGAAAGAATTTAGAGCTTATTAAGGCAGCAGCTATGGATTAAAGTGTAGAACTGATGCCATAAGAAAATATTTACGAAGTGCAAACTCCTCAAGCCAGACAGGAAATGAGTCAGACCAAAACTTTGAAAACAGAACTTTCAATACAAGTGATTTTATAAATGAACTATTAAAGTGAAGCTGGATATGACACTGAAGTGACAGACATGTAAGACAGGGTGCAGGCTTGTATGAAAAGATAAAAKAATCTGTTCTGCTGTTAGACTGGTCTGTGAGATAGCACCAAATAGTCAGTACGGAGAATCATGTGCTCTGGAGAGCTCCGACCAACAAACGGGGATAGTACRCCCTCATTTCACAGTCTTTGGCAGGAAAGAGCAAACCATATGGTATTACATTTGATCCTCCATAAACAAAAATGCTAGTGAAGAAGCTACAAGGGAATGGGCCAATAAGTTGTAAAATTTCTGTTAAAGCTTAGATGACTCATCTGAAGCAAATTCTGCCCCATGCATAGTCAACAGTGACCTAGGTGGCATTCAGTCTCTCAATAAATACTTAACTGGAAATTAATTCTTTTAATTTAAACCTTTACATTTCTTCTCCCTTTCACCCAAAGGCTTCAAAGCACTTTGTGAGTGTGACAACAAAATTTCTTCAACATTCCTGAGAGATCAACAGATGGATCCCAAGCCATTTTGAATGGTAGATAAAACAGGCAGTGTGATATATTTCAGGGGATAACCCTAGAGGGGGGCGCAGGCTTTGGGGGGACAGGTGAGGCTCCCACACCCCCAAGTTTCAGGARGCTGCAGAGGTGTGCAATTCTCTTCCTTTGCATTGGCTCCATGAACCACCAGGCAGGGATGTTCCTCTGCCCAGGAGTGCAGCATGTGCTTCGGTTTGGCTGAGAAATGTGACCATAAGCATCCCGTGATCCTGCAGGCAAGATTGCATGTCCTGGGGACAAACCTCTGCAGCCGTGCATGGGAGCGACTCTCCCCTTCCACAGCACATGATAATGGTATTATTGTAAACGGTGTTTCATGGTCACAAGGGRATGAGCTAATTGCAGATATAGCTCTCGGAGAAATAATTGCCTTGTGCTCTTTTTTCCTTTCTCTGGCTCATTTATTTCCTTTCCTGTGTGAGGYCTGAAGCATGATTTCTGAGAGGACAAGAGGTCATCGGCAGACCTCACACTACCTTCCAGCTAGAGCAAAAGGCTTTCACACAATCACAGAATTGTTAGGGTTGGAAGGGACCTCTGGAGATCACCCAGTCCAACCCCCTGTGAAGGCAGGGATACCAGGAGCAGCTGACACAGGAGYTCATCCAGGTGGGATTTGAATGTTTCCAGASAGGGAGACTCCATAACCTCCCTGGGTAGCCTGTTCCAGTGCTCTGCCACCCTCAGTGTAAAAGGTCGAGGTATTGAGGTGAACTTCTTGTGTTATRATTTCTGGCCATTGCTCCTCGTCCTGTCACTGGGCACCCCCGAAAAGTCCCAGCACTTTCCGATACTTAGATGTATTTATTAATGAGTTTCCCTCTCAGTATTGCCTTCTCCAGACTTAACAGGCCCAGCTCCCGCAGTCTCTCCTCGCAAGGGAKATAACACTGTTGAAAACCCATTATCCCGTCCATGAAGAAGTGCAGACAGGGTGGCAAAGAGCTCATGTCCCCAGAATTCCCGGGACCCGGCAGCCCAAACGCTACAGGAGCAGGCAGTGTCCGTGAGCGGAGAGGAGGCCCCGAGCCCCCAGCCCGGGTGCATCCCGCACTCCAGAGCCGCGGCGCGGGGCGGGGCCGTGGGCGGGCCCGGAAGATCCGGGTCGGAGGGGACGGGAAGTCGGGACGTGGCCGCCGCAGCGGAGCAGGAGGCGGAGGGCGGGCGGGAGGCGGCGGAGGATGGCGGCGGTGCTGAGCTCGGACCGGCTCGAGGTCTCGGTGGACGGGCTGACGCTGAGCCCCAACGCCGAGGTGCCGCCCTGCGAAGCGCGGCCGGCGCAGGGCGAGCCGGCGGCGGGGCGGGGCCGAGCGGGCCCCGGCTCCCCGGGAGCAGCGGAGGCCGGCGGCGAGGCGGCGGAGGAGGCGGCGCTGAGCCTGGAGCGGCGCTGGGGCTTCGCGCTGGAGGAGCTCTACGGGCTGGCGCTGCGCTTCTTCAAAGGTGAGCCCGGCCGGCGGCCCGGCCCGCACCGCCCCCCGCCGCAACCGGGCGGCCCACCGGCACCGGGGAGCCCCGGGCGGCATCACCCGCCGGGCCGGGCTGCGGGGCGCAGGCGGAGCCCCGGATCCCCCGAGAGCCGCGGGGGGCGGCCCCAGGAGGGGCTCGGTGTGCCAGGGCGAGCCGGGGCGGGGGGCGGGAGGWGAGGCTGCCCCGGGCCGCGGTGTGGCGGAGCCGGCGGGGCACTGCCGGGGGTGTGCGGCACCCGGCCTGAAACCGGAGCGGCAGAGCTCCGTGCYGGTGGCACGGGAAGGGAAAGCTCTCAGACGTGGGCGAGGAGCGCTCCCCGCGAGTGGTGCCGCGCCTRCTGACAGCCCGGATCCTGGCGGGAGGTGTCGAGCCGTCTGCTCAGCATGCCAGCTTCAGGGCTGGCTTTGCTGCTTCAGGACGAGAGGACACGGGCTTAAGCTATGCCAGGGGAAGTTTAGGTTGGACCTTACGAAAAATTTCTACACAGAAAGGGTGATTGGGCATTGGAATGGGCTGCCCAGGGAGATGGTGGAGTCACCGTCCCTGCAGGTGTTTAAGGAAAGACTGGACGTGGCACTCAGTGCCATGGTCTAGTTGACATGGTGGTGTTCGGTCGTTAGTTGGACTCGGTGGTGTCACAGGTCTTTTCCAACCTAATTSATTCTTTGATTCTGTGTGCTGCCATGMCTCCAACAGGCAGCCACGAAATACCTAGGGTGTAGACCTGGAGYGTTTCTCCTGGGATTCCCTGTAGCCAGGTTTGCTTCTGTGGGAAGCTGAAGGTATCTTGCCCCACTTGGCTACCTCMGGTGGGGGGAAGTGGGCTGTGTGGTTTCGAGGGAAGAACTTTGCTCACTATACTGAGCACGTTTCAGCGATACATCATTCCCCTGGCTTTCAGGCAGACACTGCTTCAGGTGGAGCAGGGAGCCCAGCCCCATGCTTGCTCTGGGGAAGACAAGCTCTGCACTTGGGAAGGTCAGTCTTGCAGCAGTCGGTTGTTAGATGACCTCCCARGGAGGCTGCCTCTTCGAAGGGCAAGTGCTGCTGGCAGGAGGAAACACTGCTGGAAGGACAAAGTTGTCTTTTCTTCACATTGGCTGACCTGCACCTGGTAGCGTTGGGAGCATGTAAGGCTCTAAGCAGTTTTCTTCTTACTCCATTCTGGTGCCCTTCCGCAAAGTAATTTTGTGAGCATGCTAATATGCAGAGGTATTATTTTTTTAAGTAGAAAAAGCCCCATAAGGGATCATAAGATCTTTTTTTCTTTTTCCTTTCTGTATCAAAAGCTTTTGCAGCTGGTTATCAGGTTGTGGAAGCATTGTACTTAYTGCCTCTTCTCATTTCTGTAAAAGAAGTTGCATAGAAGATTTCTGGCTTTGTTTAATGATGCAGAAAGAATTGTCTCTGCAGGAACAAGTTCCTTGTCTCGGTTAACTGTGGTCTGTCCTGGGTTGAATATTCTGTGGGAACATGTGTTTACAGTGTGAAGTGTGTTTACAGTGTAAACTTGTGTTTACAATGCAAAAATTACATGCTGTGAATTCCTTTATCTATATTATTGCTATGCAGATAAGCAATAACCTATGTCTATTCTGTCAAATRTTTTAATGGAATTTATGTTTTGGTTTATTTCCTCTTGGATGTTGAAGCCTGTGGGGTGTTACTTGTGTGTAGGTTCCAGTTCCTTGCCTTGTGCTGTCTTAGCAGTGTTGTTTTTTTTTGTTGCTGTCCTCCTAATCAAAACTCTGGTTCAGCTTATTCCCACTCCTTTTTTAGCCTTCTGCAATGTCTTGTAACTCATGGGTTTCATCTTAAGAGGAGAATTTTCCCTATTCAATTGTGTTGTCAGTCTTTCCAGTGAAAACCTTGTTTCTTTATCCTTGTGGCTGGAATAACTCATGCAAAGTCATTGCCCATCATTTCATCTGTAGATGTTTTSCTGAAAGTGACATAACACGAGGATTTTTATTTATAGATCTGATGGTGAGCTACAGGAGCTTGTAATACTTGGGTTACTGATTCTGCCAGCGTGTTCTATATCTGCACGACTCCAAAAATAATTGGTCTCGTTTCCAAATTATTTTCATGCATCCACAGTCAGAACAACTGTGGGAGTGGACATGCTTGGTTAGCAGCCTTGTGTATGCCAAGGAGCAAGCAGGGATTCCTTCTGTGYTTCCAGAGGCAGTACATCTATCTGAGGGGTGCCCCATGTGAATAGGTCAATGCTGAGACTTCTCTTCTGACCATCCTTCTAAAAAACTGTGCTGATAGTTAACCAGCTTCTTTTCTGCTGCAGTGTGCAGCCTGAGTTGTCTGTAACTCATGGTGTACTTTATTCTAAAAAAAAGTTTAATCTGATCAAAATACTTAYGAGTTTGCTTATTACAGTGACTGCTAACACTTGTCAATGGTGGCATATTGCAGGTAACAGAATTGCTCAGGGACAAGACAGCGTGAGAGTGTGCATAAACAATGTGCAAAACACGACTAAAGCCAGGCTAGGATATTAAAGAGACTCAAAAGCTACTTTATTCTGTCTCTGATAAAGACAAATCTAAAGCAGATCTAAAATGCTTGATCCTGGGTCGCTTCAACTGTCAGACCTTAGGCTATGCAGGAGATATGCACTACCWTTTAGTTAGCATTCATAATGGCTTGTGAAGAGAGCTTTTCAGAATAATAGAGGCATAGAAAATAGATGGTAATGGTGTTCCCATCCATTTTTCTTGGGAAACAAGAGCCTTCTTTCCTTTATGCACTCTTTCCCTTCCTGCTCAGTTAAGCCTAGTGCAGGTCAAGCAGCAATCTGGCTTCCATTAAGAAGCTGCTGCACTGTGCTGGATCCAGTGTACAGTGGAGAGCAGTCATGTTACAGTCACTGTACATTTCTTTGTCTCTAGGACCAGCTGTAATTGTGAGCCCTGGGGCATCTGGCACAGTAGAAGTGTTTCTGATGGCTTATTCTGCTTGCTGAGCTGGTGTGAGTTATGCCAGTGAGGGTAACCTGTACAAGGTGTAAGCTCTGTCCTGCAGCAGGACAGGGTGATTGCATAGCTCTGCCAGCAAATCTCTCCCAGGATCAGCCTGGCTTTGTTRTTTTCCACATCCTGTCATTGAAATACCATTGCACCCAACCTTCAATATATGACAGTCCCTGAAGTGTTCATACACTGTCTGAATTGATTTACAGTGCAACATATCTGAGCAGACAGTACACAAACCATATCATTTTGGTATCTGAAAGCTCTCTTGGAATGTTAAGTACTCTAATTTTCTTGACTGTTCTAAGTTGTTTCCTCTTATCCTGACAAGAATGCATCTTCAACCTCAGCAGAACATCATTCTCAATTAATAGTTTGACCTCTTTTTTTGAGCACTAATTTGATGATGTGATTGTAATTCGTAAGTTAAGTAGGCTCTTGTTTTCAAGAATATGCAAACCCCTCTATCTATGTTTGTGAAGTTGAGCTTTGATCATAATTAATTGGWAGGGTCAGTCAGTAATTCTTCTGTTAATGCAGAACATTCTTTCAGGAGAGGAGGATTAGGAGTGTAAGACTATACTGGGATCTGCAGGTAGCAGTTCAGTCCTCTCACTTCTCAGTTTTGGTCTTGCTCATTAAAACTTTTCAAATGAATAGAATTAACATGTGTGACTTCTGCTTTTAAAAGCTATGAGGGGAAAAATCACACTTCACAAACTGTTTTCTAGCTACTTGTAGATGACTCATTCGAATGATATCCCAAAGGAATTAGTTTAGAGTGGGTGCAGTAGGTGAAGTTGGAGTGGAAGGTGCAGCATTGTGTGCCGTGTTTCTTGCAGGGGGAAAAATCTGAAGTCATACAGGAGTAAGAGTATAGTGTACAATGCAGTCTCTTAAGCATATTTCCTGAAATCCTTTGTGTCTGAATTTGCAGGCTTTTAACAATTCGTGTAAATAATGCAGTGCCACATAGCGACATAAGCCGCTCTCATTACTAGTATCAGCTACATCAACTAGTAATTACTAGTATCAGTAATCAACTAGTATTTCTGTTGTGGTTGAAAACTGAGCATCTTCCGGGCCTTGTTGGGTCAGGGGTACCAGTGGCATAGGGGAGGTTGTACAGTTGCTGTGTTACTGCTGTGCACGTCCTTTGGATTTCTCAGTATGTTCCCTGAAGCTCTTTGATGTTCTTCCACTTCCCGACAGCTGTGTGAGGTGTGTGGGTAATGCCTGCTTAAATGGTGYGTTCACGGATGCTTGGATACATTTGGCACTGCTGCTTGTCTAGACACACTAATGCTCTTTTTGGCATGTTTGACTCTRCAAATGAATTCAGGTCCTCTGGTTCAGTTAAACACCAACAATTCCAAATCTTTGAGATGATTATATAGTGTGGTTCATGCTGTAGCGTTCAACTGCAAAATAATATGAAACTTAACTTCACTTCTGATTGGCTGCAAGTGTTTTTTTCTGATAATTTGCTTCTAAGCTACGTTATCTGCAAGTCACTGAAACTCTGTCTCATATTTTTCTCCTGTCTTTTTCCCTCTCTTATTTGGCTTGTTTGTTATTCTTCCCTTGGGTCACCATTCTTTGTAAATGCAGATTTTGGCTTCTATCAGTAATTAGGGCATGAGGTCTGACTTCACTGTTCTGTGAAAACGCTGTGCATTGCATGGGAAATGAAGGTTTTTTTCTTTTTAACTCTCTTCAGGAGTGAGTTCAAATAGTGATGATGTTATCTGGCTTTGGTAGCGATCTAGTACAGCAARTAGCTGTATGTTTTGCCTGACAGCTGTAGGCACAGAGGTTGTGACAAGTAAACTGGGCTATAGGGACCCCTGGACAGTCATACTTTGCTCACAAGCCTGGCAAAATTTCAGTGTAGTGCCTTTGTCAATTGAYTTGCTTTGTAGCATGCTGCCCCAGGATATTAAGTATTATTTAAAAGCATGTGCTATTTATTGAGTCTAATGGAAGTGCTTCTTACCTAATAAGTAAATCCTGGGATAAGTGTGAAGAATTGAGGAAAAGCCAAAGGGATCTTTGGAAGACCTCAGAGCAGGGGTTGAAAGCTTACCTGGATATGGTGATGTACATCTCTTAAGGATCACAGACTTGGGGTGGGTAGGAATTGCTGGGGTTGTCAGATTTAGCCCTCCTTTTCAATTCAGGCTTCATGGGATTGTTTCTGTTTGGGTTTTGAACATCTCCAGTCATGGAGATTAAAATCTTCTCAGGACAACCTGTTCCAGCACTCGATCACTCTCAGTTTAAAAAACAAAAACAAACAACATCATTTAAAAAAGCCAACTTCAAGCAAACAAAATAAAAACACACAAAATTGCTTAAGTGGCRTTTTTTGTACTTCAGTTTGTGTCAGCTGCCTCTTGTCCTTTCATTGTATACCACTGAGTAGACTCTGGTTCAGTTTCTGTATTCCACCTCCCCCCTTTCTACCCCATCAGATATTTTTGGAAGTAGATATTTTTGTGGAGAAAGGCTTCTGTTTTTGAAGCTGGAAGCTATATTTGCTGTAAGGTTGTGTGACACTGTAACGAGCGAATACTTGAGATTCTGCACGAGTGATGTGGATTTCTAGGAATGGATAATAAGTGATGAAATATTTGCCTTTCTAATCATTTGATTGTGGCTTCAAAACAAATGGCATGCATGTAGTGGTTCCTTGTGATGTTTCAGCTGAGTAAGTCCAGTAATGTCAAAAATAGAGTGTCTTGCTGTGACCTGCAAGCACTTTCCCGCTGGGATTGTTTCTGATTTCCAGAAGTATTTGCTCTGAGTTTCTCAATAAGCTGTAGTAGAGGTATTTTCTTTCCTCTCTCATTCTAAGATTTGCTTGTTTTCCTGTTAATAACTGTTCACAAGTGTCAGCCAAGCAATTCTGCCATATGTGTCAGCCTGAAATTTAGGTGTGGACTGTTCCGTTTGGGACTGTAAACTACTTGCTCCAAAGGAGTTTCAGCTCTGCCTCAAGCCCCCATTTACATGGAGAGCAGTATGGTCATGGGAAGTGACTATCTTTTACCTCTGGTAGTAGTTTCCTCATTTCAGCCCTTTCACGGTTATTTATTTGTTTTCATGTTAAAAAATATTTTCTTAATGAGCAATGTAGTCACATAAAGCAATGCCTGTTTCTTTGATTTGTTTTGACAATTTAAGTGTGTTAAGGAGAGTCCTAGCTGACTAATTAATGTATAATTTTAAATCAATGCAAGTATCTTCTTACCAGTAAAAGCATGCTGAGATCAAACWGGGAATGCTTCAGAAGATGTTCTTGTGGAGCCACTGGAATATGTTCAGGCTTATGTTGCCTTCTTAGTGTCAGAGTTCACTGTATGTGTTCATGCTGATGAAGTCAGCTCCAAGGCTTTTTGTTGTGGGGGGCTATTCCAGCTGCCTTGGCCAAAGGCAGCAATTATATTCCCTCAAGGAAAACTCTCCTTGACTCTTAATTTTTTCTCTCTGCAGTCTTCCTTGCCTTCAACCTTGGTTGTTCTGCTTTCACCGATGTGAAGAGCATGAAAGGAGAGCAATTTATAAAATTAACATCACTACTTTTTTGTGGAAGATCCTTCCTATGCACACTAGAGTAGACTTGGCAGACACATTTGAATTCAGTTAAGGTTTTTAAATATTTTGGAGATAGAGATCCATATGGTGTGACGTTCAGCAAATTAATGTAAATATTTATGTGATAACTGACTCGCTAAGATTGCCTGTAGATAGTGGGATGCAAAGCACTCCACACAGAAGTTTTCATTAGTTTCTGGACAGATCTATATTTTATTTAAATAGAACTGACTTAATTTGTCTAATCTTTTGTGACTTGACTTTTTTTTTCTTTTTATTTTATGTTAGAAATCATGGTAATGGTTATGCAACATCTTCATTCCTATCCTATGCTTAATTAATCACAACAGTGAAATTTTTCTTTTTTTTTCTTACAGAAAAAGATGGCAAAGCCTTTCATCCGACATATGAAGAAAAGCTCAAACTTGTGGCACTGCACAAGCAGGTTCTGCTGGGACCTTACAACCCTGACACTTGCCCTGAAGTTGGATTCTTTGATGTCCTGGGGAAYGATAGAAGGTAAAAGGGCTGATGGTTTTCTTGGTCTTAACTCTGCTTTTCCTGTCTGAAGATAACATCATCCAATTTCTACAAGTATATGTGTTATCTCAAGTGTGTGTATGCTCATGGAAAGTGAAAGTGACCTCTTCAAATACATCTTAGAAGTGTGAGTCACAGTTCAGTACAGGAAGTAACAGAAGATTATTGGGTTTTTTTTTCAACTATGCTCGAAGCTGCTGTTCTGACAGTCCAGTTTCTCATAGCAGTTTATGGTGCATTAATGTGCAGGCCCATGTTTCATCCAAACTACACACCATGGTTACAGCAGGCCAAGCCTTTTGCCACCATAGCTTGTCCTAACACCAAAGGTAATTTCTGAAGTCAGGCACCTGATACATTCAAAGAGTGTAAATTTTTTATGAGACCTGGGAAGTCTCAGGTATGTCTCTTGTGTTGTTTGCAGCTCAGGCTGCACTTCTCATGTTCATTGTTGCCCTTTCTAGTGTTCTAGAGTGAAGGCAATGTGCAACACAGCAGTGCCTTCTTTGAGGTGGACCCAGGACACTGCTTTTGCACAAATGGATGCAGCTTTTCTTAGGAAGAGCAAGGCTGTTTCTTTCAAGTGACTGAAATCCTGTAATCAAGGAGTGTTACCATGTTTGTTCATTCTGGAAAATAGAAACATTTTTTTCCACAAACTAGAGTGGAAGAAGGTTAAAAAATACTTCAGATTCACTTTTAGCTGGAAAACTTTTGGACATAATTCAGAATTCCAAGTAGGGTTGATGGGATATATGAGATTTCACGTAAGAGCTGAGTTATCTCTGATTGAAAGAATTGTTCTTATGCAAGCAGAAGAGAACATTGTACTGTCTTTGGGAAGAAGTTGTTGGTTCTTTGAAACTGCATATGATAAAGTTTGGTTCCTGGTGTCCCAACTTTATTTTTTCTTTGCTGGATTGTCAGAGCTCACTACTGCCTTGAAAAGCGTTGAGTCTGTTACTTCAGCTGATTTCTCTCTCTCAGGAAGGAATGGGCTGCCCTGGGAAACATGTCAAAACAAAAAGCAATGACAGAATTTGTCAAGCTCCTACATAGGTGCTGCCACTTGTTTTCAACATATGTCACTTCCCACAAGATAGAGAAGGAAGAACAAGAAAAGAAAAGGTAACGTTTGGGTGYTTTGGTGTTAGCATCTATTTAGTGTGTAACTCTTGGCCTGTGGACAGTAYCACAGCTAGCTTAGGCTGGAGTTGTCTTGGGAAGGGAAATGCTAGAAGTGCAGGTGGCTGTGGTACCATTTGATCTCTTTAAACCTTTTACTTTGCTGATAATGAATGGTTGYTTTGGAGTTCTAAAAATTTTGCTGATACAGTAAGAAGAGATTCTTCACCAAATATCTGTCCTGATATGTCTGTGGACTAAATGTACAGAGAACATTAAATTGCCAGGTGTTTTAAACTTCTCTTCTAGTATGGGTTAGCAACCTGACAAAGGCTGTCTTATTATTGCTTTCAGATATGATTATTAAATCATAGTATCCCACATTATTATTGAACATGTGCTAAAGCTTGGAAGATGGCTGTAAAGCTTCCAGGAAATTTTTTCTGCCACTCTCTGCTACAGGTGGCATAAAAACTAATTAGCATGAATATCAAATTGTAACACAKAATTTACATTTGTCATGCTGCTGAGTGCASTAAAACTCTACAGTAGTAAGTTTTTTTATGTGTCCAGTAAGACACTTCTCCAGGCTAATTTAAGTGTGAGGAGATGATACCAAACAAAAAAACCTCACTGGGGATGCAAAAGGCAGGTTACAGCATGTTGAAAATAACTCATCCTAGGATTGTAGGAATGCTGAAATGACTTATTGAGTGGATGTTGCAGAAGAGAAGAGGAAGAGCGAAGGCGGCGTGAAGAGGAGGAGCGGGAGCGGTTACAAAAGGAAGAAGAAAAACGAAGGCGAGAAGAAGAGGAAAGACTGAGAAGGGAAGAAGAGGAGAGGAGGAGAATAGAGGAGGAACGACTTCGGATGGAACAACAGAAGTGAGTAGTGGAAACAGGAAACAGCACTTAAAAGAGAATAACTGCATTGCACTTGAGACAAGTGTATACTTGGAATATACAGCTCTAWTTGTATTYCATTGTTCCYATCACATCCACATGCCAAAAATACMTATCTGGCTTTGCACATGTAATAGTTAAGAGAATATTAAAGCTGTTCCACATCAGTCAGCAACTATTTCCCACAACAAAAATGCCTTTGCAGGGGGTGTCTCAGAAGTAGATCYTTTGCATGCTATGTGGTGGTTTTGGGAAGGGAGCAAATCATTAAACCACCGGTTTTACTGCTTGTTTAACACGGTGAGAGCTAGAGGAGTGTAAAAGGCAGACATAAATTAACAGCTACAATAAAAAGTGTTGCACAGTGCTAAGTAACAARAAGTGTGGTGTGCCTTGAAGTTAAGAGGGGTTTTTTTACATGAGTAGGAGTTGTGTATTAAGTGGTCATAGCAGGTTACAGAGATAAAGAGTTTAGACAGAAAAGGAATGTGGATACCAAGTGTATCTAAACTGGTCACAGTTTGCTRAAAAGCAGTAAATCTTGCTCTTTGGTTATTAGACCAGTCTAATACTGATACTTTGGAAGATCATTTTTGTGCCTGGAAGAAGAGGGGGAAGGATGAATGTAACATGAGACAGACCCTGGATCTATCTAGTCATTTTACAACAGAATTTCTTTTAGTTCTTCGGAGAGAGGAGAGAAACAGCCTGTGCATATGTAACCCATGTGTTCCTTCTGAAGTTTCAGCAGTTGCATTTACTGGAGATGCAGATGCCCCATCTGGCAGCATTATTTTTTGTTGTTCCTGATTTAGGCCACTGTCAGTCATGTTTTTCATATGTGTTTGCATACTGACCAGGGAAACTAAGATAGTAATGTGGTGTGTTTTTCTTAGATTCACCAAAAGGCATTGTGTGCTGTGCCACAGCAGGTTTATTACTACCAATATTTATAGCAGGTCTGCTGGAAGGATGGTTTCTGGAAAAAGCATATGTGGATCTTTTTCCTTTGATTGTTTGAGAAGTTTAGTCATGTGGGTTTTTTATAGCACTACCTCTCTATCAGACTATAGATTGAGAATTATGTAAGAGCTCTTGTTTTAACACTTGATGTTTCCAAACATTGGGTAGAAAACATTACTTCCTTCTTTATGTTCTCAGCATATTTTTAGGCAAAACTCWCATTTGCATTAGCTCTGGGTCGTGGTCCATTATGTAGATTTATTTTAATTGGGTTTTGCAGGAAGGGAATTAGGTGACTTAAGTGGCCTCAAAGCCAGCTAAGTGCAGGGATTTCCCCATGCCCTGAGCTGTTGGTAATGCCGTGCTGTGCTCCCCCCCGGCAGGCAGCAGATCATGGCAGCACTGAACTCRCAGACAGCGGTGCAGTTCCAGCAGTACGCGGCCCAGCAGTATCCCGGCAACTACGAGCAGCAGCAGATCCTCATCCGGCAGCTCCAGGAGCAGCACTACCAGCAGTACATGCAGCAGCTCTACCAAGTGCAGCTTGCCCAGCAGCAGGTATGGCTGGCCAGCTGGGAAACCTGGGCTTTGTGTCCCAGGCTGTCACAGGGAGGCATTAACTTGTCTGCTCTTATCTCCTTGAAGAGATAATTGCTACAAGGAGAGCTACTGTGCTAGTGACTAATGCTACTTCAGATTCAAACACCAAAGCCCCTTTATTTATTTCATCTTTTCAAGTAGTTTTCTGAAGCAGCTGTTAATTAAGAAAATTCTAAGCAGTTTTTCCTAATGACTTGGTTGGATGTTGTTACTGGAGACCAAAAGTGAAATGCTCTGCTGCAGCCCTGGTAATGGCATACCAGTGCATCTGAGCATGAACAGACYTATTCAGGTGACTCTCCTGAAGATCTGTGCAGAGCAGCAGGCTGTGCTCAGCCCTGTGTTTCTAGCTGAGCACGCATATGCAGCACTGTGGCATCACTGCTGGRTTGGAGATTGCTCCTCCCTGCCAGCCTGAGCACTGCTGACTTTTCTCTCCTTTTGCACCTATTATCTTACTTTAGTACCTCATGAATAACTTGCCTGCAATAAGCTGCTGGTGATTTGGGTGGGAGGACAGACTGTAGCTGCCAGCCTGAGGTCTGTTCTTGAACTAAAGAKCTAAAATTCAGGTACTAATTTCCTGTTAAGTGATGTGTATTTTGTTGAGGCTGATGCCCTCAGCAAAGAAATGACCAAGGAAGGGAGCCATGTGAACCTTACGAAGTTCAACAAGGCCAGTGCAAGGCCCCTGTACTGGGTCAGGTCAGGACACTTCCCAGTATCAGACTSRRGGGTGAATGGGTTGAGAGYGGTCCTGCAGGGCTGGGCTGGTGAAAGAAACAYGGACTATGAGCTGGCAATGGACTTTTGCAGCCCAGAAAGCCAGTTGTATCCTGGGAGACAGGAAAACAAGTGTGGCCAGAAGGCTAAGGGGGAGAGGTGATTTTTCCCCTCTGCTCTGCTCTCATGAGACTTCCCCTGGAGCTCTGAGATCCCCAATGTAAGAAGAATATGGACCTGTTGGAGCAGGTGCAGAGGAGGCCATGAAGGTGCTCAGAGAGCACCTCTCATATGATGACAGTGTGAGAGAGCTGGGGCTGTTCAGCCTAGAGAAGAGAACGCTCCAGCCTGGAGAAGAGAGGGCTCTGGGGAAATCTCTCTGCAGCCTTTCAGTACCTAACATGAAGAAAGACTTTTTACCAAGGCCTGTAGTGACAGAATGAGAGGCAGAATTTTTCATCTGAGAGAGTGTAGGTCTAAATTGAACATAGGGAAGATTTTTTTTTTTGCAATGAGGGTGGTGAGACACTGGCACAGGTTACCCAGAGAAGCTGTGGCAGCCCCATCCCAGGAASTGTTCATGGACAGGTTTGATGGAGCTTTGAACAACCTGTTCTAGTGGAAGGTGTCTRTTCCCATGGTAGGGGTGTAGAGCTAGATGATCTTTATAGCTCGCTTCCAAGCCAACCATGATTTGATGGAGGTGAAGTGGTGTGAGAAAGGCAGACTTTCTGCCCTGTTATAGTTATTCTTTGGACTTCCTGAAGTCTCATGTAACTTCCGTAGCACTTCCAAGGAACACTTTGTTTGGATGCCAGTGACTCAGCAGCATTGGGTTCTGTTAGTTCAGTTAGTTCTGTTGTGCCTACAGAAACTACTTTTGGAAAGGCTGTATGTAGTAGTTTTCTGGGAAGTTCACACCACATGACTCTCAGTGTATAAAACTATAGTAGAAAGTGAAATCTGTATACAGCTTCTGTGCAGTTGCTTAAATTTGAAATCTTAACTGATGTTTTTCTATGTTGTCTTCATATTCCTGAAGGATACCTCTATTCCTTTTGTTCCTCAAAATCTTGTGATTATTAGGTTAGCCTTTAAAGGATGGTCGCTTATATGATTTCCCTGTCCCAACAAAAAAAAGCTGTGTTGTCTCTCTGGACTGATTATGTGGGACAGTGAAGTTGCTCAAGAGGGTTCTCTSTTTTACTCATAAATTGGCATGTAATTAATAGACCTTCAATATYCAGAGTTTTTTAGAGCTGGATGAGCTCAGGCTGGATGGAGCCCTTCCAGCCAGCAAAAAAAAAAAAAAACCCTAGAAAATAAGTCACACTTTCAACTTTGAGAGAAATGTTATAGGAATGAAAAACTTCCATAGTTAAGTGCAAGGATTTATTGTGTGTACCCTAATTAATTTGAAAGCTGAAATATTTTTTGTTCAGGCTGTATCCACCAGCCAAAACAAAGTGACTTCACATCCCATCCCTTGGTGCTGAGTAGATGTAACTGGTTAATATGTGCTGCTTCTGATCTTTTGAGTCAAGCCCCCTTGCAGGGTGAAGGGGGAGGTTTTTTTTCTCTTAAGTTGTCTTTATACCTTCTGCTAGAAGGTGCAAARCTGACATCTTGTGAGGGTTTGGTTGTACTTGACTTAAATTCCTGTCATTCTAGGCAGCCTTACAGAAGCAGCAGGATGCAGTGGTGGCAGCAACAGGGACACCCCTGAGTACTGCATCAAAGGTGAACACCCCTGCCCCAGGGGACACCCCCTCCATTAATGGGCAGGCCAGTGCACATGCAGACAGTCCTGAAAAAGAGTTGGATCCAGAGGCTTTGGAAGAAGCACTGGAGAATGGACCAAAAGGTAGGATTAGCTAAATTTCTTAATTAAAATAAATAGCAAAAGCCTTTCTTAGGATTCAGATGACTTAATTAGGGTTACTGTGGCTCTTTGTTTGGCTTCATTTGCCTATGGAAAAGCTAGGTTTGATTGCATAGGCAAAACTCAGCTTTGGGAGGGGAAGGAAAGAGGAAGCAGCAAAAGGATTTCAGCAAAGCTGATGGAATCCAGAACCTCTTTTCACTGTAGACTTGTAGGAAAGGAGCATAAAAGTTCTAGCACAAGGCAGTTCTGGGCAGGAATATGCTCAGTTTTGTTGGAACTGGCATCAAAACTGTTTAAAGATCTTCCAGTTAAGGGTTCTGAGCAATACAGATCTGTCACCTGTAGCAGTACACTTGCCTTCTGAGGCTTTTCTGCATAAGCACAGTTGGTTTAAATGTGGTGGATAGGTGAACTGGTAGCATTTAGTAGTGTTACAACTAAATTTGCAGTGTTTCATACATCTTTTCAGAGTTGAAATTTGCTTCTTCAGTTAAAAAAAATTGATTGGGAGCAACTTTAATGCTTGAGGCCCTCAAGTGTTCCCAAGGGGCACTTAAGTATGCAGGACAAATAGCTGAAACAAAGCCTAACTGGAGTATTTTCTCCCCTCTCTMCAGAGTCTGTTCCAGTGATCGCTGCCCCATCCATGTGGACACGACCCCAGATAAAAGACTTCAAGGAAAAAATCCGTCAGGATGCAGACTCTGTGATCACAGTGGGCCGAGGAGAAGTGGTTACAGTCAGAGTACCAACTCATGAAGAGGGCTCCTACCTCTTTTGGGAGTTTGCTACAGACAATTATGACATTGGTTTTGGGGTGTATTTTGAATGGACAGACTCCCCTAATACTGCAGTCAGTGTGCATGTCAGCGAGTCCAGTGATGATGAGGAGGAAGAGGAAGGTAAGCACGCTAATGTATGTAAATTGTCAGAGTTTGCTGTGAGGGAAACCCCCACTGATTGTCTTGTGTAATCTACTTTTCCATCTGGCTGCTGTCATGATTTCAAATTTGAATAGGAACTGCAGTTCTGCAAGTAGCTTTGGTCACCTCCTTTGATCACAGACAGTTTAAAGCAGCTAAGGCTGGGGAAATCCTTTTCCTAAGTCAACTACTCAGTAAACTTAACTGAAACCTGTGCTGTAATAGAGTGCAGTGGATCTGCGCTCTGGAACCTTAGGGAAAATCCTGTCCTGCTGTTAAAGAGATTTTTCTAGGGAGGAAGTTTCCTTGAGGCTGCAGCAAAACAGCTTCAGAGCGCAAGTCCTGACAGTGGCTGAAACAGGCCTTTGCCTGTGGGGGAGTCTAGCATACCATCACAAAAATGTTTTGAAATGAGCATGTGATTTGCTTGGAAGGAATTGCCATGACCTGGGAAGCAGTGGCTTTCTGGGTATTACTACCAAGTCCTCTGTGACAATCAGTGTGTCACATCAGTGGCAGTCAGTGGGGGGTGATTGTCTTATTGAAAACTAGAGCTTGGCATCTCAACAAACTGACCTGGCTGTTCTGGGGAGATGGATGTGGGGAGTTTCAATATCAAACTGTAAAAGTCATGRTAAGAGAGCATGCTTATGTTCCTCCTGCTTCTGAGCACTTGGGCTCCAGCTTTGCTGTGAATCCCTTCTACTCCTCTCATTCCTAAGCTAACAAAGAGGGCCTTGTCTACTAGAGATCAGTCTGACTTTCTTTTTTAAAGCATCCACCCGTGTTCACTTACACTCTTTTTTTTTCCCTTGCAGAGAATACTAGCAGTGAAGAAAAAGCCAAAAAGAATGCCAACAAGCCTCAGCTAGATGAAATAGTGCCTGTGTACAGACGAGACTGTCACGAAGAAGTGTATGCTGGYAGCCACCAGTACCCAGGGAGAGGAGTTTATCTTCTTAAATTTGACAACTCCTACTCTCTATGGAGGTCAAAAACAGTTTACTACAGAGTTTATTATACTAGATAAAGGTGTGGCTGTGTCTGAGGCTGGGCTGTGCAGAAGATGTCATTTTATTTGGATTTTTTTTCAAGCATAATGGATCCTTTTGAGTCTGTGTTTTATYCTGTCTGTATCTGTATGGTTTGTGTGAACTTTTAACAAGTAGACACTGGGATCTTCCTGCTCCATGACACTAATGCATATTGCATTGGGCTTAACACAGGATCTCCCTGACCTTTTTGGGGATTGGAGTCGTTGGCTCCAGTGCTGAGGTCACACCAGTTGCACTTGTTAAAGCCTCATRAAAAAGGGGGAGGGAGTTGCTGGCTCACTGGCTGGGTGATCTGATGTTTCCAGGTCTGGATGCCTTGAATAACTCGTTAATGGTTAATTTAAAGGTCCCATCAATAACTGGTAGATTTGGATGCAGTTTGCTGTGTAGCAAGTTTCTCTTAACTGTAATTGAATGTCAGAATTTTTTACACCATTAAAACTTGAAACTTTTAAGTTTATGCAGTTTAGAAACAAGTTGTCTCACTTCTGTCTTCATCAAAGAAGAAACATTCAGTTCCCTAAACCAGTGTAGTGTCTAAGAACAGAATGAACAACGTCCTGAAGGTACAGCAAATAACCTCTTCTGAAAGTGCAAGCTGAATGATGTTTAAAAGTATCTGTAAGAAAAACCTTAATCTCTGCCCCACTGCTAACCCTAGAATGAAAAAAGTCATTTTTTGATGCAATTGACTTTGAACAGGGCRCAAACTACTCCTGAGTTTAATGGGGTTTTAATGGGAAAGACTTAAAAAAAAATGCTAAAAACTTGAAACCTGTTTTCTGCACAGTTACYGATTTGTTTTTGTAAGACCTGAATAAGCATGTTGTGCATCTAAAGAGCAGTCAGTCACTTTGATAGAGTATAGAAGTTAATGTTGCACTAATTATGGAAATCACTGCCACTCCATTTTAGTCTGAACTGGTGATAGGGGGGTGCAAACTTTCTCTTCTAATTTGTAACTGTTGGCAGAAAGGCCAGGTGCACGTACAGATACTTAACATAGCTTTAATCTCAATTTCGTATGGTTTGGTTGGGGCATTTTGTATTTTGTATAGTGAAAAAAAATGCAAGTGGCTACTTGGCTCGAGGCTGCAGTAAGGATCCGCTGCCCCTGGAGCCCAGGGGTGACGTGTTGCAATAATGACTTGTGCAAGTGCTCTCTGCATGGGTGATGCACCTTGTTACTGAAAGGAAATGGTTGCTTTGGGTCTCAGACCGGCTCTTGCAGTAAGACTTCCATTGATCAGCTGCAGCATGTGCAGTTCCACGGCAAAGATGTTGAGTTGGCGGGGTTTGTTTGAACAGCAGTTTGTACATACATGATACTTTACTTTTCTCATACCAACCATGGAGATACTTCTCCTAGAGTGCTTAACTTGTCATCTTGCTTTTTGGGTCGGCAACACCGTACCAGCTTACAGCTAGTTAGTGCTGCTTTATCCAAAAACACTGTACAATGTTCTGCTCTTGTGTACATACAGTATAGAAACCATGAATTTAGAAAGTACCTTGCTTTTAAAGAAAACTGTATTTAATGTAAAAAAACCAAAAAAACAAAAAAAAAAAAACTTTTAAAAAGGCAGGCACTAATATATTTCTTCTGGTCTTCAATTTACTTTTTTTTTTTTTGTCCATACAGAAATGTTACAACCTTTTCCTCTGAGAATATCTGTTCTTGGGAGCGGTGTTTGTCGCTTTAAATGGCAGCACTTACTGTCATGTGTTGGATGTTAGAACTTCTACGTTTTCAGACTTTTTTTTTATTGCCTCTGGCTGTTGATAGTACAGTACAAGTGCGATTTCAAGATACCTTGAGATAGTATTTAATCCTAATTAAAATACATTTATCTGTAATGCTGTTGGCTTTTTATTAATTTGCTAAACCTTGGCATTGCTGTGTATGGCTCTTGAGCTAAGATAAGCTTGTCATCTTCTCTCTCATATTCAGAGGTTCAGCACCGTGTTCACACTGGTCAAATACTGCCCAGGAATGTCACTGCCTCGCTGGATGGGGCCATCTGTCCATACTGGAAGAGTCCRGCTTGAACTGCATCATCACTTTGGTTTTTGAGTGGGTAGCAGAAGGGGCTGGATGTGGGCAGCTAAAACCTGTAAGCTCTCTCCTCCAAGGGAGAGAGCTTCCTGAGAAGYTTTTGGCCCAGAGGGCAAGGCAGGACCATACACGGTTTAGACTGAACAAGAAGAAAAGCAAGGACTTAGAGGCAAAAACGCAGCTTAGGCTGAGGTTTCTGACATCCAAAATCTTTTCCCGCTTACCTGCTGCTGGTAAGTAGCTTATCCTGGAGCTGAGGCCAGGATGTGCATTGGTTTGGTCTGTGACCCCCTCTGCTCCCATAAACAGCAGCCTCAACCTGGTGCTCCCAGATTTCACCTGGGGAGCAGAATTATTCTCTTCAGAGAGAACAAAACAAGTGCTGTGCTGGGCTGTGCTATGAGAAGCAAGATGCTGATACATTCGATGCGCCATTTCCTGTGCTACAAGCTCATTTCCCGTGAAATGTGCAGGTACATTGAAAGCCGAGTTAGAGCAGTACGCCTGCTCTGGTTGAGCCTATTTTACCTGTCTCATGCATGTATAAATCCCCCTTTCCCCAATTAAAACAGAAACAGTGTGCTCCTGACAGCTCACTTTAGGCAGTCTTCCACAAGAGAATTACTATAAACACTGTGTGGAATGAACTGAGTCACTGGCAGTGGCTCCAGATGATGCAACATCAACAGCTTGACAGAGTTCTGTTCCAAAKGGACTGATCCTATGAGAAAAGCTAAGTAATCCCCGGGAAAACCCATTGCTATAACAGGTTCTTTGAGGCACTTTGTGGGAGACCAAGGCATGGCCTTGACCCCGCTGTCCCAGAAGGAGAAGCAGTGCAGTTGAAACTTGCTAATTAAGCCACTTGTCTGCTCTGTGAAATTATCCTTGCCTATCCTCCTTGCTGTCCTTCCCAGCCCTTGGCTTTTGGCACTTCCTGCCTTGTATTTTGCTTTGTCAGTCACAGATTGGATGCTGATTTTGAGCAGCTGGATGCAGCCTTTGAGGTAACTGTAATGGGCAGGGTCATCAGACTCATGGGTCTGCTGTCCAAGGAGGCTCTCAGGGGTSGTTCAGACATTCAACCTCCTTCTATTTATGGAGTTGCCTTAGGAGGTGCAGGAGGAAGCTGCAGAGACCTGTTGAAGTACAAAGAAGCRAAGCATCCCCCCAAGTGCCAGCCCTGCTCCAGGCTGAGAGCTTGGGRCAGGTGTTACCCTCATCAATCCCAAATACGAAGGCTGCTCTCTTCTCTCTAATACTGTGCAGGTGCCACTGCCCAAAGGTGCCACCCAGAGCACGAGCCCAGTGAACATAAATGTGCCCCAAGGATTCATGGAAATAACAATTTCTTTCCTGCTCCCCAGCTATTCCTGCYCTGATCTCCCCCATTCCATCTCCTYACCCAAACAGCTCAGTCACTAAGCCCAGCTCCTGCTGTTAGTTCATTTGCAGACCCAGCTCAGCAGCAGGAGCTTTCAGCTTCTGYAGCCAGCCTGTCCGTGCCTTCACTCCTGCAGCTGTAAGGCAGGCAGAGTACAAAAGGGACAACTTTCAGGGCTGGGTCACTGCTTTATTTGCCATAGAGAGGTGCAAGCCCTTGGGGTGTGTCCCCTGCTCTGTGACAGCAGCATGCTTGCCTTGGGCTCATTTGTGCTCAGCACCCACAGCCAGGTTCAGAGGGCAGGTTACAAATGTCAGCTACATGCTTTTGGGGCCATTGCTTAAAAAAAAAAAAAAAAACAACTTCAGGAGTCACACCACAGCTACACTCACCACCATGTACTAGAAGATTAAGCAAACCATGCAATGGCATCCTAAATCTTTCCCCAAATACTGCTCATCTGAGGCCTATCTCTTGGACATCAGAAGTTTTATTGAAACATCAGACTGGCTTAAGGAGATATTAAACTGGACTAGGATAGATACAGATATGGCACGCAATGGAGATACTGCATATGCAAAGTTATCATCTGGTATCCTAAAAATAYAAAACTTGCAAGGAATGAGGAAAAACAAGGCAACACTGGTTCTCTATAATAAGTTCTTCTCCTGGCCTCTGTYATTTTCATCTTGTACCATCTCCATCGTGAAGCTGGTGAGAAACCTTCTTTTAATCAGGGGGCTCAACATTGCCATGCCTAGCTGGTGCCCAGATTTGGAGACGTAATTCCTTATTTCAGCCTCCACTTCTCTGGAGTTTAGTTTTTTCCTTGGTGTTGGACTTCAGGTTTCATACCTGTCTGTTTTAAGGAAGCAGCTGTGGGTGACAGTCACTGCAGCTGATGGATGCTGGGGCTCGGGAGGAGGTTTGATGTTATSCCTCATGCATTGGAGCAGAAATTCCCCTTGGCTGCACTCCCCTGATGGAGGAGCAGGTCAAAGTGATTCCCTTGGCCCGGACTGTTCAGCACTCCCTTTCCCCAGGGATGTTTGAGTGCTGCTACCCCTCCAGACCTGCTTGCAGCTCCTTTTCTGCTGTGTCTCCATCCCCAGGCGTGGCAGGAATGTCCTGGGGAAACACATCCAGGGCTGCTGGCACCTTGTCTATCCAGGAAAGCTCCAACACAGGCTCTCCTCTGCACTCTGGGTGAACCATGGGCAGGAGAGCTGCCACTGCTCACCCAGCAGAACAAATGCTTGGCTTTCTGCAGTAGTTTGCATTGGAGGGTTGCAAGTCTCAAATCCCACCTCCCAGGCTCTTGGGTAAAACCTTGGGAAGTTGTCTGCAGCCTGCCCTCGGAGTCAGACAGGATGACTGAGTTCAGAGCACCTAGCAGAGCTTTGCTTGATGCTTGTTGAGCTTGGCTCTGACTTGGAGAGAACAGAGGTTTTTATGTCTAAAAGAAAAAGAACTAACACTGAGGCTTGGATTGCTGCATGCTGAGGGAGAAGTGACTTCACACAGGCCTGGTGATGGGAAGAACAAGGGCAGGGGCAGGATCAGCCGCCCCTTCCTGGGCAGTGCCCCAGGGCTGGGCTTTGCCCTGGCACAGCAGAGCACCAGGAGCATCCCGGCACAGGATTCACCCCACAAACGCCCCCTTTGCCCTGAAGTGTCCCTCAGGGGCGAGTGGGGACCCACAAACCTGCACCAGCCCGAGRTGGGGTGCACTGGGCGATGTGGGGCAGCCCTGAGGAGCAGCCATCGTTCACAGGCACCCAGCTGGAGATAAAGCTGTGCTGGGTGTATCTGTGCAGGCTGCTCAACCTGCCTGGGTGATTTTCCCCTGCATGAGTAATCCTGTTTTCCTAGAGCCCRTCKACAATGTTTTCCCTTGGCAAAGACKCKCCCAGGGATTCTTGTGCCAAAACTAATCTTTACAGGTAGACTTTGGTAGCCAGCCCGTGGATGCTGGATAAACAGGTGGCTGGGGGGGAGCTCCCCCTCCCCAGCAGAAGGGACCCCACAAAGAGCCACTTTCTTCTCCCCTGGAGCCAACCCAATGGGAGGTGGGCCAGGATTCCCTTCCAGCCTCGCTGGTGGGACTTCCAGTGGCCACAAAGCAGATGAAAACCACAGGGGAGGGGCAGCTGCTGGCGTGYCCGGCCCAAGCAGGGCTGGCTGGGCCCATGGGTGCCAGTCTGGCCAGTCMCAGCAGGGCCACAGCAGCCTGGTCCAGCCCCAGCTCTTGGAGGATYCCTTTCCCTAGTGCCCAGGGAAGGGCAACAACCAAAAAAAGTGGGGGAAAAGTAATATCATAAATGGTTTCCTGCATTCCTGTGCTTTTGAGGGGTAGTGTCRGACTTGGAGCTGTGGGAGGGCTGGGGCTTGCTCTCGCCATGGTGCTGGGGAGGGACAGTGGGACAATGCCTGATGATGCCACCGTGCTCTCAATGCCCTCATGCCYCCGGGGCTCTCCAAAAGCCCCAAAATCACCATCCCTGCTCAGACTCAACCAGCATGAGGGTCTCAGGGTCACACAGGAGATCAGGGCACGGCCTCACGCATGGGGGAAGCGGGAGGTTTAGGGAAATACCCAAAGCCCTGCAGGTGGGGCAGCAAACCTGCAGCATGGAGGAGCTGCTTTCCTGGCCATGGGAACGCTTCTCTCAGCCAGGCTTGGAAGAATCCTGGTCCTGCCTTCATCCCCGCCRTGGTTTGTGAGGCAAGGAGCTGCAGCCGGGCTCCTGCTGGGCCTGCATCCTCTCCATTTCCCTGCTGTGTTCTGCTGATGGCAGCACAAAGTCCGGGACAGATGTACCCAGGCAGGCTGGGTGACACCCCCGGGGCTGTGTGTGCTCAGTGGTGCCAGGGTACATGGATAATGTGACCCGAGCGTCCCCACAGTGCCCCAGAGGGCAGCAGCACCTCCTGCCCGCCCGCCTCACCCYAGCCTGGGCAGCACAGGGAGCATCCAAGGCCTGCTGCTCCATCCTCTCAACTCCACAGTGTCCCTCCAGGTGACAAAACCAGCCACATCGGGCAAGGGTGCTGCMAGGAGCAGCCTGGGGCACGGCCAGAGCCCATGGTGTGCCTGAGTGAGGTGACAGCCACTGTGTCCCCAGCCAGGGACTTTGGCAGGCTGGCATGGCCTGCGGGTGAGGAACCCCCGCTCCTGAGGAGGATTTGCATCCAGCCGAACTGTGGATCCTGAGCTGCTGGGATGGCGCCATTAGATGGGGCTATAGTTAAAGCATTAGGATTTGTGAGGGTTTCAGGCTGCCGGCAGGATTTGCCCGGGGTCAGCAGGTCAGTCCCGGCCATCCCTGCCTTGAGGGGCTGGATGCTCCTGGGATGCAGAGGCACAGCAGGAGCKGTGGGAGCTCTCAGTCTGTGGGAAGCTGTAGATGGGAGAAGTTAACACGTTCCCCGTGTCCACTGCTGGTGTTGCAGAGTTTATCCAGCCTGTTTTCCCTGTGCAATCCCTTATTTTCACCTGGGGCAGCACACAGAGCAGAGCAATGAGCAAGGCCCTGGCRAAGGCAGCTGCCTGTGCTGATCTGCCCGTGGTTTCCTCTGCCTTACAGAAAGGGACTCAACAATTCCTGGCCCAAACCAGGAGCCCTCAGGGCTGCAGATGCTGGATAAACGCTTAGGAAAAGGAAATAAACCAGCTGAATGCCTTGAAGCTGCAAAATAGTACCGAGCTGGGCAATTCCTGAGGGAATGAGCATCTCTCTGACCTGCTGAGGGGATGAGGCATGGAGCAGAGCTCGCCCAGGGCTTGCCAAGGCACGGGGCCATCCCATCCCATCCTTTTGCCACACAGGCTCAGGTGCCTTTGTGGGGCTGGAAGAGATGCTGGAGGCAGAGGAGCTGGGCTGGCCCTTGCCCCAGCAGCATCAGCATCTCTCCCACCACAGTGGAACTCCCGCTACAGCAGGAACTACAGATTTTAATCCTCAGAACCAAACTGCAGGCCTGGCCACTGGTCCCCTTCCTGCACAGGCACATTCTGTGCCGCAGAAATTCACTTTCCAGCATGCAAATTGCTGCCCTTTTGAGGACACAAGCACCCAGGAATAGCTGCTGACAAGGAGAAGGATTTTTGGCAGCTCCCACATGCTGTTGTTTGTGGGAGTAAAGCCATTTTATGTAGGAGGAGGAGGAGAAGAAGGGGTGCCCTTAGCCTGTACCCAAACCACTCTGCTCTCTCTTACACCTGAAGGGGAGGACATCCAGCAGAGCAAGGGCCATCCCAGCCTCTGGGAAGGATGCAGCAGCCAGGCTGAAAGTCACTGTGCTTCTCCAGGACAGCCACACCAGTCCCTGGCCGCACCAAGGGCATGGGGCATCAAAAAAACTGGTGATAAAAAAACCTGGTGATCAAAAAATGAGCCCTTCCCATCTTTTAGAAAGCATAAAACGCCAGAGACGCAGCAGAACAAGGAAGCACAAGGCTGCCCGAGCACGCAGCACGTGTGCCTGTGCGAGGGGGCTGAGCAGGAAAAGAAATAGGAAGTGGAGACAAAGAATTTCCGCAACATCCCTCAAAACTGCTTCCTGCACGTTGGGAGGCAGGAAACACTCACGGGAGAGGTGCCCAGCCCAGGCTGAGCAGGGCCCCACACARCCCCTGGGGAAATGGGCTAAACACAGGGAATAGATGGAAACTCACAGCCCACACCCACAGTAAAAATCCCATTTGATGTGTGGAGAACACTGGATTTGGGAATGGCAAGTAGATCTGCACTGTACCTCAGAGAACAGGGGACCAAAGTCTCCAGGGTCCATATCTACATCCCACCTCAGCACAAAACCCCTCCCAACAGCCCAGAGAGGAGTGAGCCACCAGGAATGCCGCTGATCCTCTGTGAACCTCGAGGGACACCCTGATTTCAACACTCTCCCTTTGCTCCAGGAGAAAAACGGAGAGACAAGTTATGGAGAATTTTTGTTTTTCCTGCAGTTTCGGTGACACATGTTGAGAAATGTCATGTATGGATAAATAACTCGGTCCCAACCCCAGAGGCAAAAAGGCTGGAGTCTTAGGAAGCACTTTTAATTCCTCGAAACAATCTGGGGGGAGCTGGTGGCTGCCTGGTACAGCTCCCTGCATCCCACAGCAACAGGTGRCATTTCACATCCCCCAAAAGCATTGCTGACCCTTGCACGGGATCTCAGCCAGTTGCAGACAGCGTTTTTCCTGCTTCCATGGAAAGTTTTGGGTTTAGCCACGTTAGGAAGCAGAGCTGCCTGCTGCAACTGTTTTCTGGCCCTGCAGCTCCCTGCAAATCCTGCTCCAGAGACAGGTCCTGGCCCCACAAATCCTTGGCTTTTCCATAGTGGAAAGGTGTGTTGTCTGAGCATCTGTGTGATAACCTGTGCTCTATACATGTGGCTATGGAAAATTTGGGCTGGAYTTTTTTTTCTCTTTTATTAAATTTCTCCTCTTTTTATGGGCTGTTCATTTTGGGCTTCTCCTGGGTTTTGTGGCCRGCAACCCCCTGCTCAAGGCTGGTARATGRAAAGACTTCATTTGGGTTGGTTAAATAARCCTCTTCCTATCAGAAGGGAGCGTCCTGTATGTGGGGTGGGACCAGCTGCTGTCACCAGCATMAGGGTGACACAGCAGGGAACTTTGACATGGGATTATGCCTCTTTTCCCCCCACTGATCTGTTTGGCAGTGGATGGTTAATGCCTGTAGTCAGAAGCACTTCATTAGACAGCTCATTAGTTAATCATGCTCCTACGTGTGATTCCTCGTGTCCCCATGCCTGTGACAGGGGAAGCTGAGGAATCCATGGGAATTATTTAAATCGCTCACGTCCCGTACCTAAGACTTAAACACTCTGACAGGCAAAGGAGCATTAATTCATACAACCTCCTGGCGGGTTCCCAGTGTCACTACTGTACTCCAAAACATTAATAAGCCCTAAAGCAATAATGGTTAACACTTTAGCCAGTGAAAAAAAGAGGAGGGGGCCAGTGTTTAAGCATTAATTTGTCAGGAAGATGACAAGATTATTTGCATCATCAGAAAAGCAGCTCACTAAAGCTGCCCTCATGCAAATCCTTGGCCATGCTTTGTTGGAAGAGCACAAAGCAAGGAGGCTGCTCCAAACAGCAGCTTGCTGGAGAGGCACAGCTCAGAGGAGAGGGAATGAACAGCAAGGGGATGGGATCTTCTGAAAAAAAAAATACAACGAGGCACAAGTGAGAGAGAGGACATTGTAGCTGCTTGGGTGTAGTCAACCTGTTGGGCAGGATGTGGCAGATGTGAGTGACAGGATTTTATGGCTTTGGGATGTTCCCCTTCTCCACACAATGAGCTGCAAAGAGGATCAGCGTGTTTCAATCCCATTTCTGTGCACAAGGGTGAAACTGACCCCAAATGTGGAATCCCCTGTGGCACACAGCCCTGCCCATCCCCAAGGCACCCAGACATGCAAGCGACACAAAAGAGGTGAACCACATCCTAAAATCCCCCACTTTACCCAGTGACCGAGGGATATCTTCAAGCTTTAACTGTCAGAGAAAACTCCAAGAGATTTATTTGATTTATTTTAAACCTTTATCATCTTAATATATAATTCCCTGATGCTGGGCTTGTGAAGATTTTCAGCAACCACACTGCACTCTGCTGACACACTGTACACCCGAGGAGTGCATTTATTTTTGAAGGAGTGCACGTCACCTCTTYAGAGTTCAGTGAAAGGGCTCTGAGSTCCTTAGGGAAAAGAAACTTGGGAACAGGAACTTCCAGACACAAATTACTCAGCTGCATTCCCCATGCATGCAAGGAGGAGGAGCAGCCCCAGGTTGCAGTAAAAAAAAAACCAGCAGATCCCACAATTTGGTCATGCACAGAGGACCTAACTTTGCTGCTGGTCCCATRGCACAGGATGCAGGRGCARCAGGGTGCAGATGAGCACTTCCCCACTTGGTTACTTGTAGGAAAAATTGGGCATTTACCGTTTTTAAATAAAACTGAAAGTGTCCCCCTCTGAGTTGCATGGGGGGTCAATAGGATCTCCGGTGCTTCCCATGGATCCCAGCACTGTGCCAAGGGTGTGCTGGGATGGGCAGGAGAGGAGCTGCCAGCTGGGAACCCTCCCTGCTCCRTTTCACCCCCAGATTTGCATTGTTTGGCGCTGGGCAGCAAAATCCATCAGGAAGGCACTCGATGCCTGTGCTGGATGGGAGCAGCAGAGATGCTCCTCACACAGCAAGGAATGCTGAGTCCCTGAGGAGGAACCCACAGCCTCCACTGCAGCTCCTGGCTYGGGGCTGGGCTTCCCCAGGGCCCTGGGAGCGTCAGAGGGACCATCCCAGGAGGGCCAGTCTGGAAAAACAGTGGATTTACCCCTGTGACTGCAGAGCTGCTGGGCCCTCACTCCATGCATCCGAGCTCCTCCCACCCATCACCCAAAATCTCATGTGGCCCTATTGCCGCTGCCCTCCCCTGTGTGCCCAGTGTCCCTCCTCCCCTCAGAGCATCCTCACCAGACCCCTCTGGGATGCTGAACTGCCTGGGAGCTGTTCAGTACACAGGAGGGAAAAGAGAGGGGGACAGGGGGTCTAGTGACAAATGTGATGGCAGCAAAGTGCTGTTACAGCCACAGCCTGCAGTTACTCAGGAGGGGCAGGGGGAGTAACATCTTTTATGGGACCAATTTATAGTGTTGGGAAACAGCCTTATGGGAACAAGCATCCTCTCACAGGAGAATGGATGTGCTTCCTCTCGGGCAGCATCCATTAAAGGGATGGATTTGGACAGGGTGGTAAGGAGCAGCAGCACAAAAATCCTAAAATAGACACGACAATGTTTCTTCCTGCCTGGCTCAGCTTGCACAGGAGTTTCTGCTGCTCCTCCAGTAACTTGCCCAAGCAGAGATGTTTCCCTTCAGCACCACRACCACCTCCACCCCAAAGCTGACCCAGTGTGGAGGGCTCAGGCTGCAGAGCCATTCCTGCCATCCCGTGCAGTCCTCTCSTGTCATTTCTGGAAGATTTATACAAACACTGTACCACTCCCACGCTTCTTATCTGCCCTTGTCAGATTTTGCATTATGTGTGTAGTTCAAGTGATGCCCCYAGCACAAAATTTCAAACCCCAAGGAGCAGGGTAGTACCCAGAGAAAACCCAGATCACAAGGCAGGAAAATTAGGGGGGGTGCTAAGGGGAGGTGTCAGGTGCTAAATTCTGACTTAGGAAGTCAGAGAGACAAGCGAGCAAACAGAGATGGATGGAAATAAAATAATTTTCATCTTGTCTCTGAAATGCTGTCTTTTATTATAGCTGGCTTCTGCTACAGAAGGGAGATGAGAAGGGGATGGGACTGGGAAGGGACTGRGAAGGGACTGGGAAATCAGGAGATCAGCAATGCAGAGCAACTGGAGGTCCCTAAAGGAGACTGCAGTCCCCTGGGGTGACATCCAGCTTTTTGCTCCCAGCTCGGTCCCACTGAGCTGTATAATTAATTCAAGAGTTTTTATTTAAGTTCTGGTCCAMTATCTGTGGCTTTTGGCCCATTCCTTGTGGTTGCCACCAGTCCCTGCCCGTCAGGATGTGCCACTCCAATGCTCCACTCAAGCAACCCCTGACCCTTGTGCACTCTCATTGAATATTTGGCACGTTCCCTGCCATGCTGGGGCAAGCCAAATATTCTTTCCTCTGATTTGTGTCAGACACACCAGYCACAAACCTCAGTCTCTGGCCTCTTGTTTTCATGTGATGGGACCTGCTCAGAGGAAGGCAGGGATCCATCTCTGTGTGGGGCAGCCTCAGTATATCTGCTGATCAAACACCCTCAGTTTCTTTCTTGGCTACCCAAAATCAGCTCCCAGTCCCGTCACCTCTTCCTTTTTAGCCCCAGTTGCCATTTTTTTCAGGTGACCCATCAGTGATGGGCGCTCTGAGGGGGCTGCAGTGACCTTTGGTGTCACTCAGTCCTTGGCACCGCAGCAGCCAAAGCCCAGCTGGGTGGGCGCTGGGAGAGCCACCGCCCTCAGAAACACTGCCAAAGGCACGAGCTCCTGTGGAAACCTCCACTCGGGCTCAAGGTATTCCACACCTTTGGGAATGCAGCCCTCTGATCAAATCACTTTTTTTCCAGCACAAATTCTTCTACATCTCTGAATTGACTCTGCCCTCCAAGCAGATTTTGTCCCTTCACCYTCGATTCTTTTTGCTTTCTTGCTATAAGAAAACTGCCCAAACTGTCCCTGTGCACACCAAGTAACTCTTCTCTAAATTTCTCCGAACCACTACTCCCTGAATATGYGTATAATGAGCAGGAGCAATTTTCAATTTCTGTGGCAAAGTAATCGGTTACAGAATCATCACAGAAAGGTTTGGGTTTGAAGGGACCCTAAAGATCATCCAGTTCTGACCCCACTGCCATGGGAAGGGGGAACCTTCCATTAGACCACGCTGTTCAAAGCTCCATCCATCCTGGCCTTGAATACTGCAAGAGATGGGACATCCAGAACTTCACTGAGAAACCTGCTCCAGTGCCTCACCACCCCCAGAGTGAAGAATTTTTCCCTTATATCTAATCTAAATGTGCGTGGATGGAAGTGGTTCTGCTCAGTGATGAATTTATTCTGGAGCAGCTTTAACAGGGCACCGCTGCCCTTACGCTTTCTTCCCAGAAATACTCAGGATTTCCCAGCCCATGGCACAGACACCCTGCTCTCCAAGTAGCCATTGCTTGTAATTTTGGCTGCTATCTTTCTTGTTCCTGTGTAGAAGKCATCTGTGCAGTTGAAACAACTTAAATGGGAACCTGAAGGGCCATTCAACAACTGTTTGCATGATGGAAGTGGGAAGGGTGGGACTGACCTGGCGTGGGGAAGGCAGGGCTGAGAACATCCACTCCGCTCCTCAGACAGGGAGGAGCAAACCCACTCCCCTTAGCCGTGTCCAGCCCAGGCAGAGCAGTGTTTACAGTCTCCCCAATTAACACATCTGCRCATTAATTAGCTCTTTGTGCCCAGAGATCCCTGCTCTATTTGTAACCCTTCGTACATCCCTCTGCCAACGGGACATCCCCCATCACTGCTGCCTGTGGGGGGAAGGCAGAGGTGTCTGGATGGATGSGAAAACGGGAGCCAAGATGGCTCAGCTCATTCCTAGGGCTGCATTTCTGCCACAGAGGTGCTGTGCAACCTTGGAGAGTAACAACAACAACAGAAAATAATAAGCCTTTCACACAGGGAAGTTATGAAAAATTGAGCTGCTTCCGAAAGAAATAAATAGAGTAGCTCGAAGGAGAGTTAGAGCGGTCAGCTCAGCTGTGACACAGCCCCACAACCCCCAAGCTTCCAGCATATTCTTTCAGCATTTCTTCAGTGCCTCTAAAGCATCCTTTCAGCCCATTCCATCTCTGCAGCTGGAACCAGCTTCACACACACTGAAATATCCTGGGAGGGAGCATCCCTGCAATCCATGCAGCAGCTCCAGCACAGCTGCTCATGCCGGGTTTGCAGCCTGGCATTGCAAACGCAGGGGCTTTGCGAGGGCATCATTGGCTGTCGGGGAGGAGAGGTAATCATCTTCTCCCTTCTCATTTCTGACTGCCTGAAATGAGGTCTAGAGACTGAACATCTGCTTAACGTGGCAGCCAGGCAGGGACACACTCCCCTCGTTCATCGCAGAGCCGCAGAAAGCCGKGTTTCCATGGATAGCCTAGAGACACACACATGGCCCTGGCTTCCCAGCTGGAGAGACAGCGGGGCAGGAGGAGGAAAGCAGCAGCAAGAAAAATGGGGATGCAAACCAGAGCAGGGCACCCACAGGATGTCTGAAACCATCCAGCACTGTTGGGCTCCCAGTGGCACCTCCAAAACATTTTGGCTGCTGCCTGTCCCAGTTGGGGTTAAACCTCTGCCTCCTGGAATCCAAACCATAGCCCAGGAATGGGGGGATCCACCCATCACAGTGGAAATATAGGAGCAGGCAGCACAGCCAAGCTCATTCAGCAAAGCTTTGTGGCAAACAGAGAGCAAATGGCCCATTGCATRCTAATTTCCCATGAGGATCAATTAACTGTAGTTAAAAAATATATTTTTAATGTCATAATCTTCAACTGTCATTGGCTGATTGCAGTCACAAAGTGGAGCCAAAATCCTCAGTCAAAGATGTTGGTTCTTCATTAAAAAAAAAAAACCAAAAAAAAACAAAAACAAAAACCGTTTTGGCTGCCAATATCAGCACCAGGCAGCCCTGCACCCAGCAGAGACACAGGAACCAGCACAGGAGACACCACAGGAGAACAAGCCTAATGCCAGAATTGTGCTGTGACATTTTATTAAATRAAATATGCTTATTTAGCCACCTCTAAATAAGGTGGGTGTATTTCCCACTGTTTGAATCTGTTGAGCAATGGAATACCATCATTATTAACATCTAGGCAAGCATTTAAAGCAGCAGGGAGCTCAGCAACGTTGCTGAAAGCTGATTTCCATCAGCAGGAATGCACTCCTCTCTGAGCTTCCCAGGAGAGACCTCTATGGTCCCACCTGAATTCCTGCTCTGCCGACAGTGCAGCACCAATTCCAGCTTTCAGAGGGCCTGTAAAAGGAGGAGGGTGCATTTTGGGAGATAAACCAGTCATTTCCAGGGTAAATCTCACCTATGGTTGGTGGGTTTTGGAGCATTTTGCAAACTGTAACAGCTGCCCCAGCCACACTGCAAAGCATAAAAGCAACAACCTCAATTTTAGGAGAGAAAACAAAAACCCAGAGGTGATGTAACTCCCCCAAAAGAGTTGAGAAAATCATTCTCAGGGCAAGGCTGGGAAGGGAAATCCTGCTCCTGGACTCAGTGAGAGAATTTGGGTGTCTGTGTCCTCAGTGCTGACTGCATCCCAGGGAGACTCCTCCCCAATGCTCCCTTTCTGCTTTGTTTGCTTTCTCCATCACCCTTCTGCTCAGCCCTGTGGTTTGCTGTACTTGTTCCCGAGTTTATTTGATATGGAAACACATCCAGCATGCACTTCCTCAGCCGGTGAAGCACTGGGCACAGCTGTGGCCCTGTGTGAGTACCGATGGCTAAAGGCTTGCCTTATTTCATTCTGCCTCCACCCCAAAGCCAGCTCAGCACTTACTGAGTCCCACCCAGGAGCTGGGATTTGGCACCTCGGTCCGGCAGCTCCCTGAGCTCACGGGATGCAGCAGGAGGTACTCTGTGGATCCCCACATCACTGGGATGAAAGCAGCTGCAAGTCATGACCAACACACCATAATTAAGGCAGCTGAAGAAGAGATTAGCACCAGGCCACATCCTGAGGATGCTGTAGCACCGTGGTSCTAAATCCAAGCAGTTCTYMGTGRTGCCACTCAGCTGAGAGTGGACCTTGTCTGCTGCTTGTTCACTTGGCTTAAAAGGGAGCTGCAAACAGCAGAGCCACCTTCATCCATCCAGCAGTAAAACCCACAGCCCCACAGGTTTGCTGTCATGAGGGGAAACCRCAGCTTTGTGTGACCCCAAATCCAGCCAGGAGCCCAATGGAATGGGACACTGGCTCTGCCACTGGCTTTACAGCACCCTGTTCCTCATCTCCCTCGCGCACTGGAGGCTGAGGCACAAGCCCTGACCCTGAGCTGCTCTGCAGAGCCTGTGCTGCCATCCCAGCAGGATGGAAGACTCTGGGACAAACAAAATGGATTTTTTCACATTTAGTAGAAGATACCCAGGAAAGAAGTCTTCATCAGAACTGTGTTGTGTCTGTCTCAAGACCACAAAGGCAGCTCTTGGAGGAGCTGAGAGAAGGGCAGAAAAGAGCAAGTACTTGTACAGGAGTGACAGAATTCACTGTTCTCCACGTTGCAGACCTTCAGACCCTCTAAAGAAAGTGCCTGAGCTGGCCCCGGGTGGCTGTGTCCTGGGTGATAAAAATGAGCTCCACGGTTTGGTTGGTGCCATTTTAATGCTGCATATCTGTAAAAACATTCTTTCTTTCTGGACAACCCACTTAACTTTTGCCACTTAAAAAAATATACAGAAAAGGCAACATTAACAAGTAAACCTAGGGCAACCTACTTTTAACAGCCCCACAGAAAAAAAAAAAAGATTATAGATATAGAGAGATATATATGAAGCTACCAGCAACCTTCCATCATACTCCATTCCTCTCGCCTTGTGACTTTGGTATGAGATTGAGGAAATGCTTTCTAATACGCTTAAATATATATTTATACTAAAAATATATTATAATTTAGGCATAAAAAAATCATCTGCCCAACCTCGCATGTTTCAATAATAACATGTTATTAKGGTGTATTTTAATATGCACATATATAATTACATATATTTTTCAATAATGTATTTACAATAAATATATGTTTCTATAACGCTGTTTTTATTGTGGGTGGATGCAGTGGCTGGAGAGGGAAGACCCTCTGCTCCTTTCAGGCAGGGAATGTGGCRGCACTCCTGTTTCACAGGGAGCAGGGCTGTGGATGTGCAGAGAGGGGAGGGCGATGCAGCAGGGGAGAGAAGAGGCTTTGCAGCAAGGATGGAATGACGCTTTTCTGATCGGCTCACAAGTCACAGCGACACAGAGTCTGAGTGACCCAGGTTTCCCTGTACCCGGAGACACAGGCTCGCTGTGTTCTCTCCACSCTGGGAGCAAAGCGCCGGGCAGGAGGAAGGCCGGGGAGCGTCAGGARCAGCGAGCCAAGGCCGACAGCATCCTGCTGTTAGCGCTGCATTTTACAGCAGCTCCTGAGGCTCAGGTGAGGAGGAGCAGGGGGACAATCCAGCGCCAGCAGCAGCAGCAGCAGAGCCAGAGCCGCTCCTCCGCGGCGTGGCGGGAGCAGATGTGTTTCTGTGGAGCTGTTGTGCCCCGGCTCCACGATGCTCCTGGGTGCACTACAAGCCCTGTGTGCAGCCACAGCCGGGGCTTTCACATTACAGAGAGTGGCTGCTGCACAGCGTGCTCTGCCAGCAATATCCAGGATGGCTTCAAAATAGCCTGTGCACTGTTGTGCTCTTGAATGCTGCCCTATCAGTGTTTATTAATTTATCGAATAAACACCAGCGAGGTTAAATGCTGTCTGTGGCTTTGGCTTCTTTTCTCCACAGATTTCAAAGCAATTACTTCCATGAAAGCAAATGGTCCATTTAGCTGGAGAACCTACAAGGCAGAAATGAGATCAGATTCCTGAACAGATGTGCCCTCCTCTAGAGGGATTCGGTGTCTGCGAGGCTTCAAGCAGACACCGGGCAGAAAAAATCTCTTAACTCCACGACRTTTGAGCTGGAGGTTTTATCAAAGAGCCAGCTCCACACTTTAAAACAAGGGCAACTATCATGATTTTAAAGCATTTCATGTCCCAGGGAAGGGGAGGGAGGAGGGATGTCTTTCTCTTGAGGATGGGGCTGGCATCACCATAAAAGCCCCTAGCCCCAATCCACGAAATGAGTCCTTCTTCCTCAACAATGCAAAGAAAAACGCTTTTGCTCATTTTTTGCACACGCAGACCTGAAGAGGGGGCTGGAGGGAGCCAACAGCTATTGCGTTGTGTCACGCTTTCCCTGGGCTGGGCTGTGCTGTCTCCGGAAACACCTGAACTCCCCACCCAGCTCAGCTCCAGCCCGCTCAGGGTCACAGCTCCCCTGGGTCCGTCCAGCGGCTGCTCCGAGAGTCAGCGCTGCAAAGCACAGCCCGGTCATGCCCTGGGAACAGGGCAAAACCCCGTGGARCAACCAACCTCCACCATGCCAGGAAGACGGCGCATCCATCGGTAGCAGGATCCCTCAAACCAACACCCGGGARTGCTCCTGTTGCTCTCATCTGCCTGGTAAAGCCCCAGCTCACACCCTGTCCTGGGAGAGCCTGTGCTGGCACCAGCCTGGSACCCCCGAGCTCCAAAAGCTGCCCACACACCCAGGACCTGCTGAAGAAGTCTCCCCCTGCTCGGAGCATCTTCCCTGCCCGTGCCCTAAGCCCCAGCGCGGTGCRGATGGCGGGAGGCCGAAGGAAAACCATCGTGCGCTGCCCGTGGACACAGCCCCTCCGGGCAGAGCACGTCAGCGAGGCAGCACACGGGCGCTTGTGCCGCTCCTGCCAGCTCCCTGCCCGGCTCCACGGCCGAGCCAAGCCCGAGCTCCCGGGGATCTGCACGCCCCGGCCTGGCAGCTCTCCCTGCCCCGAATTAGCCGGCACGGCGGTCCTCGGAAGCGGCTCCAACCTTCGGCTGTAGGGACACGCAGCCCCTCAGCGGGAACCGGTCCYGGGGACGCGTCCAGCTGGGACCGCCATCCTGCCATCCCCGCTTCGTGCTCGCCCTCCTCACGGCCGATATCCGTGCCCATGTGTTCACCTGGCGGCATTCCCAGCCGCGGGCTGCCTGACAGGGGCTCAGCTGCCAGCTACTGATGCATTCAGGGAGGGAGGCTGCAAATGCCGCTCCTTCAGCTTTCCTGCTCCTCCAGCACACAGAAATGAAAGGAGCATCTCTCACCTGATGATGACTGACTGCGGTGTCGTCTCAGCCTCTCCTCAAAGCAGGCACGAGACAAAGGCTGAAGAGGGAATGCACTCCTCATCAACTCAACAGATGCTGAGGAAAACTAAAGTAGTTGGAACTCACACAATCTCTTGCAAATCTAGGCTGGCAGGAGAGGAGATCAACTGCACGGGAGCAAAGAGTGGTAGGGGCACAAGCAAGGATCAACATTTATCACCGAGGCATGTGGGATTAGCTCGCACTCACCCTGGGATGTATAGGACACGGGTATTTTCCAGCTGGGTTTTGCTTGGGATGCTCCCATGAAACACTTATACATGAACACAAAGAGGAGGTGAGGGCAGCTCCTCTCAAAAGGGCAGGACAAGGTCGCTCAGTCCTGACACCATCAGGAGACACAAGTGGTTTCCAGAGCTGTAGGGTTTTTTTTTTTTTTTTT